>NC_064812.1:49116986-49278634 GCF_023721935.1 Panthera uncia | reverse complement strand
TTGCAGAAAAAAGTATCAAAAACTCACTCCAGGTTGCTTTAACAACCTTTAACACAGACTCTTACTTCTCCCATACAATATAGTTTATGCAATTCAAGTTATTAATGCAGCTTCTAAGTTGCCAATAGTACCCACTGTCTGTCTGTCTCTATTCCCACACAGCTGAAATGTAGAAAATGGACATTCCTCAGTAGGATCCACAAGGACTTGGATCCTGGGTAATTTAACTGATGTTACAGTAGCTGAGGGATAATTACTGGACCAAAGAGATCAGGTTAAAGGTTGTTGATTTGTGGGCTGTTTTATTACTGCCCAAACAATCCTTCTTCATTTAGATCAAGACTTGCTTAAGGAAAGGGAAGTACCCCTTTGCACAAATAGCCTCAAAGAAGTAGGAGGCTGGTTGAGGGCTGCCTGTTTCACACCGTTGGGCCAGGGAGCTAAAACAAGGTTAAAAGGGAATAAAGATCAGTCAATGTCAAGGATTTCCCAGATTGGGAAAATTCATTTATGTGTTTCTATACATTTAAGCAGAGATACAAGCCCTCACTTATCCCCTGGGGTTTGCAGATCCTGGGTCACTTTAGGTCACCTTCCCTGGAGCAGAAAACAGAACTCTAATTGGCATCTAAAATTTCTGTTAGTATTTTACATCTCAGAAGTGTTTTATAGGCTTTTGATATTTGATTTTTTTTTAAATTTTTTTTTTTAACGTTTATTTATTTTTGAGACAGAGAGAGACAGAGCATGAGCAGGGGAGGGTCAGAGAGAGAGGGAGACACAGAATCTGAAACGGGCTCCAGGCTCTGAGCTGTCAGCACAGAGCCTGACGCGGGGCTCGAACTCACGGACCGTGAGATCATGACCTGAGCTGAAGTGGGCCGCTTAACCGACTGAGCCACCCAGGCGCCCCTGATATTTGATTTTAAAATAAAAAGAGGGAAAAACAAGCTCACTGAAAATTTCCTTACAAATGACACCAACAATCTTTTGTGCATTTTCTAGAAATTGATTTGTTATCTATAAGCATACGCATATAGGGGCACCTGAGTGGGTCAGTCACTTGAGCATCCAACTTGGGCTCAGGTGGTGATCTCATGGTTCGTGAGTTCAAGCCCACATCAGGCTTGCTGCTCTCTGCACAGAGCCCACTTCAGATCCTCTGTCCCCCTTTCTGTGCCCCTCCCCCACTTGCACTCTCTCAAAAATAAATAAAACATTTAAAGTAAAATAAAAGTATACACATATGTTTATGTGATTATACATTTATTGAGAATCAAAGTGAAGTTTAATATTGGAAAATGCATTTCAGGGTGTAACACAAGCACATAAATGAATACTATTGTGAAACTTGGACTTTTAGTTTTTTAATATTTTATTTTGCCTTTTAGATGCTGAAATTCCGTAAGCTTAATTTCAATAAGGAGGGCGAACCAGAAGAACTGATGGTTGACAACTGGCGCCCAGCTCAGCCGCTGAACAACAGAAAAATTGCTTCCTTCAAATAAGATGATCCCGGAGCCCAGGACCAAAGAACGGACCTCTGGGTTTCCCTTTAGCTAAGCACAAATCTACCTTGTTGAATTGGACCTTGGCTGCTTTGCATCTGGTTTTCTAGACCTTTCATTTCTCACCTTATGTGCTTATTAGTAAAATGTGAAGAACCTGACCAGGTGTCATCCTTGACAGAATTGCTGTGACGGGTGCTTTGCTTATGGTAGTAGCCTTTCTGTACTGGAGAATATAGTTCAAGGAATAGGGGAAAAAATACCTTGACTTTGTTCATAGAACAGAGGGTGATGAGCATTGACAATTGTTCATAAAAATGCTAGTTTTAAAGCATAGGAAAATAGAATGAGTGCAAATCCCTATCATGAGATAAATTGAGCTATGTAATGTAAATCAGGTAAAATAGTCATGATTCTGTATAATGTGAATCAGGTAAAATAAATGTTCATGATTCCAAGATGTTATATTAAAGAGAAAATTTTAAATTCTTATATATTTGTAGCAATGTTAAATATGAATTATGTTGTAATTTAGTGACTTTTGAATTACAGAGATATAAATGAAGTATTGTCTGTAAAATTGGTATAATTATAGTTGTGATACAGAGTATATTTCCATTCAAATAATATATCATAACTTAATAAATATTGTATTTTAGATATATTCTCTAATAAAATTTGGACTTTAATTTGGGGCTATTTTACTTCCTACTGGGCAATATGTAATAATGGAAAAGCAAATGTGTACTTTTTTAAAGGTTTATTTATTTGTTTTGAGAGAGAGAGAGAGAGCGCATGAGCAAGGGGAGGGGCGAAAGAATCTGTGCTGTCAACCCAGAGCCCAATGTAGGGCTCGAACCCACAGACCGTGAGATCATGACCTAAGCCGAAACCAAGAGCTGGACACTTAACTGAGCCACCCAGGTGTGCAGAGCAAATGTATACTTTTATAACATATTAATTCATCAATAATAAGCTATCATAATTGGCTACTCATAACTGTAGGAGTTTTCATAAAAGGAAAAACCTGGAAGGTCTTTTACTATTTGCCAAGTGCTGTTTTAAGTGCTTTCTGAACACTCATGTAATCTTCATGAGTGATGAAGAATGAATGAATCTCATTCTCATATGAGAATGAATCCTGCAAGGGAAAGAACTGTTTACACTAAAAGCAGCAAGGCGGAGAAAGGTGTACATGCTGAATCAATATATACTCCTTGGGAATAAAACAAAAGTCCATTTTATCTTTTAAAAAATGGAATTCAAGTGGTACCCACAAGTAAAAGAGTAATTTCAATCTTAGAAAGGTAAATTATACCCTTACAGATAAGAAGAAAAGTAAATATATGAAATCAAAATCTTCCACTCCTATGGCAGTTCTGGATTTAGCTTGTGTGCCTGGACTATGCAATGGATTTTTGGCTGATGAGTTATTCTGGAAAGCCAAATTTAACATGAACCTCAAGTTCTACACTGCATGGAATAAAACTCCTATGTTACTTGAGTTAGAAAAGTCTCTAAACTCATTTACACCCCTCACCTGCTTTACTGAAGAAACACGCTGAGTTTTATGTAGCAGAAAGATCACAAGCTTTGGAGTCTGATTTATTTCAAGGCCCTGCACTTCTCATCTCTCTGATCCTGGCTATCAAAAGAGGATAATACTCAGGATTGTGATTATTATATGAGGTAATGTCTGGTGTATAGGAGGTGCTCAAAAATACTTTTTAAATTTTGTGTGTGTTACTCTGTTAACTGTGGCATCAATTTTTCTTAGTTTTCTGAAATGAGGCTTCTCCTCTAACTCACTGTTTATTGATTTGGGTATAGAACCCCTAGAGCCAATCTTAACTAGACTTGTGTTTGTAAATAAAAGTAAACCTACCCCAGGTCAATTGCTGAGTGGACCTCTTCTACATATAAAATGAAGAGTTTAATTTGTGCATATTTTTACATATTGGTTTTCAGTTATATACTGAATCAGAAACTTATCAACAACTGAATTCTATATATAGGTGAATTATTATGTGCTTGGTACATAACAGATGATCTCTCCAAATACTGCAATGAAAACATTTATTTCACTCTTGGCTAAAATTAAATTTAACCAGGAGATACTGTTCTCTTGATTTTTTTGAGAAAGTTTTTGTCATATTTGTAATGTGCCACAAGTTATCCTAATTTATACAAGTGCTTTTCAAATGTTCCATCAAAATAGTCCTTAAAGCAGAGAAGTATACCTGCAGCACTCAGGCACACTTTGAAACATGCTATTGCTTCTTTAAAGTCTCATTTGTTATTAAATGTTTTCAAATTCTACATTCTCCTCTGTATTATACCCACATTTCGTCTTTAATTATAAAATATTTTAACTGGCTTATAATTAGTAAATCAGCACTCTCGGAATGTTTATCTTGCAACTTATCACCTCTGGTCATCAGGTGTACCTCCTGGGATCCTGGTAGCCCCAGTTTGAGAAGTATAATTTCATATCAAATATTGAGAATTCTGATTATATTTATTCTTTGAGGACGATCATTAGTTTTAAATAAAGTCTGTATCACCTTAATGGATATCATAACTGGTATTAGCATGTTTACATTTTAAAAAATATATTCAAATTCCTCTTTTCCATTTTACTAAAAAAGTCCTATGTCAGTTATCATACTCCATTAGAAGAAGGGAGGAAACATACACGATATAGCAGGCAGAATGATGGCCTTCCAAAGATGCCTGCCTCCTTGTCCCCAGAACTTGTGAATACATTACCTTCCATGGTAAAGTAAACGTTACATATGTGATTGTATTAAAGATCTTGAGGTGAAGAGATTATCCTGTGGGTCCAATGTAAATTACAAGGGTTCTTATAAGAGGGAGGCATGAAGGTCAAAAGCAGAAGGAGATGGGACCACAGAAGCAGAGTTTAGGGATGCTGACAGTTTCTAGAAGCTGGAAAAGACAAAAATCAGAATCTCCCCTTGAGCATCTAGATAGAACCAGCCCCACTGACACCTTAATTTTAGTCTCATAAGACTCATTTTGGACTTCTGACCTCTGGAAAGTTAAAACAACAAACCTGTGTTATTTGAAGCCCCTTAATTTGTGGCAATTTGTTACAGTAGCAATGGCAAAATAATACAGATACTGTACTTAACATGGGAAACCCAGATGAGAATAAACTGTGGACAGCCAAAAGTTTACTGGCCCAGCCTCTGGGCCCTGGTGATTATTCCCCTTGCCCAGAATGTCCTTTCTTTCCATCCCTAATTGTGAAATCTGAACCGTTCTTGGATGCCGGGCTCTAACATCAGCTCTTATCACTGACTCCATCTCATCCAGGAGAGTTTGTGCTTTTGTGGTTTCTGACATCAATGACCTTCTTCACTTGGTGCCATAACTGTGATGGTGTCTGTTTCCTTAACAGTATTGGAAGCTTCTGGAGGGCAGCCTGTGTTTGACCACAGGGCACTGTGTAGGTAGCCGGTGTTTGGTACAAGTGTGTTGGGTGGAATTAGGAAAAGCCTTCTGAGGTGAGTAAACTTTGTCTTAGATCTGAAATAAGTAGAGTGGGTGGAGGGTGAGAAGAAGCCTTGTTCCCTACATGCCTCCATACCTGGTGGGCAAAGACAACATAGTTCTATTTGCTATGGCCCATCTCATCTTCCTTAGGACCATGCTCATGGTGGCAGGGTGGTTGAAAACTCAAACCTGTCACTAAATGGCATTGCAATATACTCTGGTTTAAGCAGGTTTTTAATATTTCTTATCTCTTCCTCCACATCAGCCCACACAGATAGTGCCCAGGTACGGGGAAGTAGGCCAGGATGGGTAAGATGTCCCCTAGATTACCTTGTTGGTCTCTGCTGTGGAGTGGCTGGCCCTGCACCAATCTGTGTCTGCTGACATGTTTCACCTGGTTTTTGGAGATGCCTATAGCTGAACTGCTCCCACCATTGCCTCTGGTTGCAAAGTCTTATACTCTCCTATTACACAGGAGGAATCACCCAGGGACAGCCTACCTCCTCTAATCCTAGGTCCCGGAGTCCTTGCTTTCCCTCATCACCCAGATTTCCCCCTGAAAGACTGTGTGTGTGTGTGGAGAGGGCAGGAAACGGGGACATCGGTACCTGCAACTTTGCTCCCTTTCCCCTCACCACTTTATGTTGGTCAGAAACGAGCTTCCCTTATACTGTGTTTCCTTCTGGAAGCAATATTCATCTGGACCCTTTGCCAGGGTCACAATAGCAGACAAAATGCACAGAAAGAATATTGGTTTCACAATTGGGGAAGGTCCGTCGGAAAATATTTTAAAATTTCTGTATACTTTACACCTAACGATATGCTGCCTTTGAAGTCTTCAGGAGGTTTCTTTAGCTCACTTGGTAAAATCTAATATAAAAGAAGTATTTTATGTATTTACTTATTTAAACTTTATTTATTTATTTTGAGGGACCCAGAGGGAGAGAGAATGGGAGAGAAAGAATCCCAAGCAGGCTCCACACTGACAGGGCAGAGCCCAACATGGGGCTTGATCATGACCTAAAAAGAAATCAAGAATCCAACGCTCAATAGACTGAACCACCCAGGCTCCCCAAAAGAGGAAATTTAATTTGTGTTTCTTCCCTTTTCTCTTTTTCCTCTCTCTGTCCCTGATCCCTACCTTTATTACAAGGGAATATAGAGCTTAAATATGTTAATAAAGGTAGTATCATTACCTCTCATGTAGTATTTTTAACTATTGGTTTGGTGGAATGAAACAAAAGAGAACCCTGAAAACTCTGATGCTGAAAGCTTCATGGTCCTCCAATAATCATTCAATTTCCTTTATGTGTGTGCAACTCTAGGGTCAGGATGGTCCTTGTATGGGATTTGGGGAGAGAACCACACCATATTGGCTTGAAGTCACATCCGGCCTATCTGATGGAATTTTCTATTCTGCAGATCAGCCTGATGGCCCCACTATCAAGGACTTGTTTTGTAAATAGAGATGCCTGGAAAGGGTTTGGGAACAAACTTTCAGCTCTCAGCTGACAGGAGTCTATGGTTACCTGTGGAGAGAGTGGGTCCAGTGTAGCATTCACCTCCTGCATACTCACCTTTATGGTGGCCGGAACCTCTAGCCTCTGGTGTCCCAACTGGTGGCCCCAGGCGTCTGAAGATTTTCTCCACATGCCTTTGTCTTTGGGAGCAGAAATGTCCCCAGTGTTTTTAGAGAAGGTGTAGTTCTTGGTCCTCCTCTTAGAAGGATGATTCTGGCTTATTTGGCAGAGGTCAACATGCCCACCCAGGACAGGTCTCTCCAACGCTCAGTCACCAGTCCTTTCTATCCCTCCCTTCACTGCACCTGGGTTTCTACGTTCTAAAAGGTTTCAAGTCTGCATGCTTTGTCTGGAGTCTATTCTCAGAAAGTTCTGGCAGGAAGAATGATGCCTTTCAACACTGAGATCTGTACATGGAACACATATATGTAGAGCTCCAAAACAATTTTTTGTTACACACACACACACACACACACACACACACGCATGCACACTGGCTGGCAATACGTGTGTTTATGATGTATAAGATTATTTACAGCCGTTTTGGTGAGCTACCTGGTTCTTTCAGGAGTCAATAATGAAGTAGAATTTAGTGCTACATCTTTTCAACGTCACTCCCCTTGCATATAATCTCAAAAATAAAGAGAAAATACAAGTATTTAAAGCTATCAAAGAGAGAACAGAAGTGAAATTTTTTTATCCTATAGTGCATAGCAAGAAAAAAGGGACTCACCAACTCTATCCTTTTTCTCCTCAAGGGCTCTGAATCTCCCTGGACTGCGGTCCCCTATCCCTGAAGCCTCCCTAGGGCCTCATTTTCTCCTCTCTTTCTAACCAGTAATTTAGTTCTATCTTCCCCTCCTCCTCCCTCCTAATTCACACATGTACACACTCGTATGTGTATGCACGCACGCATACACATGTGAACACGAACACACACTTGCACACAAGTGCACACAAAACCATCTCTTGATAGTATACTACACTGAAGCATGCAAAAAGCCAGCAAAGGAAAGTGCCTCCAGTTTCAAGATCTCCTTTTTCATAAAGGTGGTGGGAGAATTATAAATGTTTATTTTCCTTGTCACGCTAGTTATTTTTAAAGCTTCTCCCATACATGTGTTATCTCTCTTGTTCTCAATGCAATAAAGTAAAAATTATTTCCATGTTACAAATGAAGCCTTGGGGACGCAGAGGAACTAGGAAACATATCTAAGTGCCCACAAATGTGGCAAAAAGGGGATGCAAATACAAGTTTTGTGTTCATGCTTTCCACTCTATAATGTGAAGAATGATACTTGATGGTGCATGGCCATCTCTGACTGTAGCAACTCCCTATCCCCAGCTCTGTTCTTTCTCTAAACTGCTGGGTTTGGGGTCTAAGCAGCAAGGAAAAGGACTCACCAGGCTTGGCTGGCCAGCCTTGTGGGAGAATGTGAGAATATGAAGTGGGCCGGGCTTTGTCTAATACAGTGTCTGGCTCAGAGCAGAGGTTCAGCTAGACTTTGAATAGCTATTACTGAATGAATGAATGAATGAATGTATTTTAAAGTCATACGTAATGAAGAGTTCTAGAGATGGATGCTGATGACAGTCACGACAATGTGAATGTCTGAACTGTAAATTTGAAAGTGATTAAAATGGTAAATTTTATCACATTAAACAAATTCAAATGTAAATTATTTTTACATTCTCTACTATTTTATTATTCGTTTCTTCCCTGTCAGTTGAATAGAGGCATATTTTGCACAAATAAATATTTGCAAATCTCACTTAAAAGTTGGATAGGGCCTTAAACAAGATTTTGGCACCAGCAGGAGCCAGAAAGAAGTGTGGCAAATGTGGTTGATCGTAACAGGGTGTGGAGTTAGATTGTCTACATCCATTGCCTGGCTTTTTGTCTCTTAGCTGCATGAATTGGGGCAAGTTATTTAATCTCTTTAAATCTCTATTTCCTCATCTATAAAATGAGGATTATAATGCTAGCCTTCACATAAGATTCTTGTGAGCTAATCTATGTAAGATAAATACTACCATGCTTAGTAAGCACTCAAAAAATATCAGCTACGATTAGAAGAACTATGGACCCCAAAAGAGACCAAAAATGAAAAGTCTTTAGTATGAGTCGAAATCAGATCAGGCTACTGTTCTCAAACAGCTATGACTGACTTCATCTGTCGCCTTTCCTCTCTTTCTGATCCCCGATGCCAAGGATACCATCTATATCGCATTCTTGGATAATGCCCCCAAGAATTTATGCTGTGATCATTCTGTGAAGTCATTTTTAAGTACAGAAACCAATAAAGACTAGATGGATGAAGAGCAAGCCTTTGCCCCATTTGCTTCAAAGTCTAGAAAAACCCTTATGTAACTATAAAATAAAATCCAATTGCTTCCTTACTGCATTACCTTCTGCAAAATGCACTGAAAGGTATATTTTAAAAATGATTATTGGTCAAATAAGTCACACTCATGGTCTTCCCATTGGGACCAGCAGAATGATTCCACAGCTCCTAGGCAAGGTGATATTGGAGACAAGCTCCAAACACTCAGGATTTCTTCCCCTTTTCTCTCATTTTTCCCTTCATTTTTTTTTTAAAGGGGAGATGATATATCTGTTTCAGAATGACAGTTTTTACTTGTTTTACTTATTGACCATTCTGTGGGAAATTACTACTGAGCACACTTTCTTAGCTTATCTTAGTCTTGATATGACATGAAAACATAAATATCAGCTTTGAGGAAAAAGGTATTTCATAGGCATCATTATTACCAGCAGGGATTAATAGAAAAAGTACCAAACAAATAAAAATAAAATTCTTTGAATAAAAGAAGAAAGTTTAGAGCGGGTAGTATATAGCCTTTAGAGTTGGGCTGAGAGACTTCTATTCCAACTGTGTGACTTTGAAAAAAGTGCTTAGTGATTCAGTCCCGTTCCTTGGTGTATAAAATGTGTAATACTACATGGTAGAGGGTTGAGGTCAGAAGTAAACGGGATATGTACAAAGAGCATTCGTGTAGTCTGGCTCATAGTAAGCAATCAATAGATGGTTGCTCTTATAAAAATACTCAAAATAAGATCTATTTTCCCATCAAACAAAACTGAAGCCGCGACCTCACTTGAGGATCAGCTTCCATCTGGCTGACTCAGATAGCGTAAGATGGGGCTAAGAGTGTAAGGTTGGCCCGGATGCCAAAGTGTGACCACCAGCTCTGCTATCGCTCCCTGTGAGATGATAGTTAAGATACTTGGCTGCCATGGGCTTTAGTTTCCTCATGCGTTTGATGGAGATAACAAGGGTACCTATTTGTTAAAGTTATTTTGAGGATTGAAACAAATAATCTAGGAGACACCTGGGTGGCTCAGTTGGTTAAGCATCCAACTTCTGTTCAGGTCATGATCATGGTTCGTGAGTTAAAGCACCACATGAGGCTCTGCACCGATAGTGCGGAGCCTGCCTGGGATTGTCTCTCTCTCTCCCTCTCTTTCTGCCTCTCCCACATTCACACTCTCTCTGTCTCTGTCTCTCTTTCAAAATAAATTTTAAAAATCTAAAAAAAAAAGATAATCTAGGCAAAATTCTTAACACTATTCCTTGCTCGTGGCAAGTGCTCAATAAATGTTACTTAAGGCTATTAAAAATTCAGTGATTGAACCATGCAGCAATCCATTTCATGATGTAACAATTGGATTTTTTCCAGGCTTATGGAAATGTGGAACCACATAGGTAAATATATGGCTACTTCCAACAACCACGTTGAGGCTTTTCACTTCAGAACAAACTTTGGTCATGCTGCAAGCCCAGTGGAATATCTGATTCTTCCAGGTATAGCTCAAGGAACACCCACAGTGACATCTCCAAGATGGACACTATCCAGCAGATAAATGGTCCTTTAACTGTGGAATGACAGTCCTGGAATGAGTTTGTGAAGACACGAGTCTCTGACGCTTCCTTCTAATAGAGAAAGCTGTCAGAGCTTGGCAGACTCCACCATTTTTTTTTTCTAGCTGATCTAATAGAGCTCAAGCAACACTTTGTGGGGAGCATTCTCAAGCGTTTCCATAGCCTTTTCCATTATGCCAGTGAGGAAGCCTTTAGTGTATTTGCTTCGTTTCGTTTTCATTTGCCTGCCTTTCGGCCTAATCTACTGAGTAAATAAAATAGTTGCTATAGCCATTAGGTCGTAACATGTTTTTTTTAAATGTTACTTTCCTTCAAATAATTAATTTTATATCTGTATAAAAGATAATAAACTGACTTTAAACATAAAGTAGTAAGATTGCTATATCCAAATTTGTATATAAATCAGGAAACATATATATTAAAGTTTAAATTTTTTGATGCTCCAATCTTAACTGACAGACACGCAGAAAGTTTGGTCTGAGATAGATTCTTTCTCTCCAAGTATTTCTGCAGATCTGAGGAGTACCTAAATTTATTTGAAAAAAAAATTTCCTTAGGCATAATTTACTATTATTGTTTGTTAGTGGAACGGGAAACCAGAAATCCCTTCTGGGAAACCTCCATAGGTTATGAATGGAGCCCTGGGGTCTCTGACTCTGTGTCCTTCTATCACCCTGCTACCAGTGAGGAAATGGGACAGCTGCCACTGCACCTGGGGCTGGGAACCACTCACATAACTGGAGAATTGTCAACCTTGCCGGGACTTTCAGTTTAAGCTCTGATAGTTGCATGGCCTTAATGTGGGCCTCCTTCAACCCATACAGGTTGTGATGCTGTCAGGATGTTGTGATGTGTGTCTGTGTCCAAATTTCTCCCACTAAAGAGCTGTCTGTGCTCCAAAACGATGAGAGGCACAGGTTTTCACCACACACACACACACACACACACACACACACGTTTCTAGAATGCTTCCACAGCATCGGGGCCATTTGGCCTTCAAGCAATGGGCAGCTCAGGATCCAGACTCTGTTTTACCTTGTGGTGCCTTCCCTTTCATGATTCAGTCTGTTTTTAGTCATGTGCCACTCAGTTTACATGTTTTTATAGACTTGAATCCCAGTGAAGTCAGTGTTCCTGTGTCTTTTTCAACAGCAGATTTTCAGCTTTTATATAAATGAGTTCATTCTAACAGACGTGTTGGGTATTGTCCAACTCTGCTCCTTCACAGCATGCAAGCTTAACATTCTTGTGGATTCTTTGAATGTAACATAGTACCACAAACTGAAGGGCTTAAACAACACTTCATTGCCTCACAGCCCCAGAGCCTGGAAGTCTAAGGTCAAGGTGTTGTCTGGGTCTCTGAAGGAGCTAATGAAGAATCTGTTCTAGGCCCCTCTCCTAGCTTCTGGTAGTTCCTTGACTTGAGGTGGTATAACTCCAATCTCCATGGGGGTTCTCCCTGTGTGTCTGTGTCCAAATTTCTCCCTTTTATAAGGACATCAGTCATATTGGAATAAGGGCCCACACTACTCCAGTATGACTTCATCCTAACTAATTATATCTGCACCTACCTTATTTTCCAATAAGATCACATTCTGAGTAATGGAGGTTTAAGACTCCAACATATCTTTTGTTGAGGGGGAGGAGACACAATTTAATCCATAACACCATTTCAATATCCTTTTACATAAGATGTGTGTTATATGGGAAAGTGAAATTATATTCTTCAAGATCTCCTGAATATTTCCTATTTATGGGCCTATACTTTATTTATTATTACTTCCTGCTAAAGGATTTTATGGAATATATATAGCAAGTTTTCATCACTTTAAAAGAAGGGAGAGGAGTGTCTGAGTGGCTCAGTCATTTAAGTGTCTGACTTTAGATTTTGGCTCAGGTCATGATCTCACAGTTTGTGAGATTGAGCCTCAGTGATGACAGTATGGAGCCTGCTTGGGATTCTCTCTCTCCCTTTCTCTCTCTGCCACTCCCCTGCTCACATGCACACACGTGCTCACTCTCTCTCTCTCAAAATAAATAAACATTTTAAAGTGGGGGGAATGTGCAATCTAGATTCTCTATGTGCTTAGATTGTATGTAAATTTACCTTTGACAAGAAGTCAAAATTTTTACAGCATATATGTAGGTGCCAAACTGAAAAACCAATATAAACACTTATCAAGCTATACTCATATCCCTGATGTCTTAAAATGTATCTTATTAACAGCTTCATTTTTGGGGGGAAACAATGAATTTCTTTCCCATATTCTGTCTTTCACTGGCATGTTTGTTATTCTGGAGCCTAATTACAAGGCACATTCTTTTACCATGAGGGCAAAGCTATTTCTATATGTCTCAGAATGTAACCTACTATTACCAGTGTATCAAATTTCTATAATCTTTAAAGTTCATAAGTCCTAACTTATAAAATAATTAACTTTAAAAATAAAGTCCTAACCACTTAGTTAGCTGTCAAAAATATTTTTCATACAAAGTAAGTGGTGCATGAATTTGGTTTGTGTCAACTCTAATCTTTGAGGAGAAACAACTCACTTTCAAACTACTTTCTTTTTTTTTTTAAATTTCAGTATAGTTGACATACAACATTATATTAACTTCAGGTGTACCACATAGTGATTCAACAATTCTATATATTATGAAATGCTCACCACAGTAAGTGTAGTTACCATCTACCATTGTGCAAAGTTATTATAATATTATTGACTATATTCCCTGTGCTATACTTTTCATCCCTGTGATTGACTTATTTTATGACTAGAAGTTTGTACAAAATTCCCTTCACCGATTTCATCCATCCCCTCACTGCTACCTCACCACTCTGGCAACCACCAGTAGGTTCTCTGTATTCATGAGTCTATTTCCATTCTCTTTGTTTTGTTATTTATTTATTTATTTATTTATTTATATTTTCAAATTTTTATTTAAATTCTAGTTAGTTAAGGGGTGCCCAGTTTGTTGAGCATCCAACTCTTGGTTTTGGCTCAGGTCATGATCTCACAGTTCATGGGTTTGAGCCCCATGTTGGGCTCTGCGCTGACAGTGCAGAGCCTGCTTGGAATTCTGTCTTCCTCTCTCTCCCTCTCTCTCTGCTCCTCCTCCACTCATGCTCTCAATCTCTGTCTCTCACTCTCTCAAAAATAAAGAAATAAACATTTAAATAAACATTGCCTCATAAATAAATAAACATTTAAAAGAATTTTAGTTAGTTAACATACAATGCAATATTAGTTTCAGGAGTAGAATTCAGTGATTCATCACTTTCATACAATACTCAGTGCTCATCACAAGTTGTTTTGTTTTTTAGATTCCACATATAAGTGAAATCATATGGTAATTGTCTTTTCTGTTTGACTTATTTCACTTAACATTATGCTCTCTGGGTCCATACATGTTGCAAGTGGCAAGATTTCATTCTTTTTTATGGCTGAGTAATATTGCATTGTATATATATGCTGCATCTTCTTTGTCCATTCATTTATCAGTGGACACTTAGGTTGCTTCCATTATCTTTGCGATTGTAAATAACACTGCACTAAACATAGTAGTGTATATATCTTTTTGAATTAGTGTTTTTGTTTTCTTTGTTACATACCCATAAGTAGAATTACTGTGTTGTATGATATTTCCATCTTTAACTTCTTGAATAACCAACTTCTACCCTGTTTTCTAAGTGACTGCACCAATTCACATTGCTACCAATAGTGCACCAGGATTCCCTTTTCATCATTGCCAACGCTTGTTATTTCTTGACTTTTTGATACAAACTGTGCTGACTGGCATAAGGTGAGATCTTATTACGGTTTTGACTTGTATTTCTCTAATGATTAGTGATGTTGAACATTTTTTTATGTGTCTATTGGCGGTCTATATGTCTTTTTTTGAAAAATGTCTATTCAGGTCCTCTGCCCATTTTTAATTGGATTATTTCATTTTTTTTTGGTATCGATCAAACTTCTTTCTTCAGTGTTTGATATTCTGGCACATCTGGATTTCTGTTATATTTCTTTTAAAAAGAATTCTCAATGAAAGGTCCTGACTGGCTCAGTCATTAGAGCATGTGACTCTTATTCTTGGGGTTGTAAGTTCGAGCCCCACATTGGGTATAGAGATTACTCAAAAATAAAATCTTAAAAAAATTCTGTCAATATTTCATATAATTTTTCTTTGCTCTTCAAGGACAGGAAGCAAAGTGTTAGACTTGTTCTGAAATGACCTGGGCAGAGATATAGCCAAAGTCTATGCTGTTGATACAAGTCAAATTAGATCCTTAAGTAAAAGATCATAGGAACTAATGCAAAAAAGCAGCACTTCATTGTATTTTGAGTTACCAATGAGCACTTATTGGATGGATCAGGGAACACACTCAAATTTGGAGCAAGAAATGGCCTAGAATATAAATTTCTGCCCAAAAGAGATAATAATGAGTAGGTGAGTCTATCAGGCAGACTTCCTTACAAACTAAACTAAAGAACTACAAAGAGGATTGTCTAATAGTCAGAGAAAAAGGAAGAAAACAGCACATGGGATCTATGAGACAAAGACCTTGAAGGCCAGAAGAAAGGAGGGAGAAGTTGGTCCCCAGAGCTGTTTGCATCTCTGGGTCTCCGTCTCTGTCCCTTTGTGTGAATTCTTACCTTCCCTTTGCTTCAGGAAGCCTAAGTTTTTACTTTCCTTCTTATAATCCAAAGTGCCTGACATACACAGAGGTCGATTTATCTGTGAATATTTATTGAGCCCCTCCTATTAGGTGCTGGACTCTCAGTTAAAGGCTTCCAGTCTTCCAGGAGTGCACAGGAGAAATCTTTTATGGTTTTAAAAATCTAAACAAGAGACCACTTATATGTGTCTCTTCCACTAATATAGCAGCAAAACTATGTAGTTTTTATTTCTGTATTCCTGAAAGACTTTGTAAATGGATCACAAATGCATTTTGAACCAGAGGTGCAGGGATTTCTTCCCCCATGTGTCAAGCTCATATGAATGACATGTGACATACAGTCATAGCTAAGATGGAATGGAATGGTATTTAGCAGAATTCTAAGAATTCCCACATAATTCCATTACTTCTCTTCTTCAAAATAAACCTAAGTAAGAAATAAAGTGATATGTTATAGTTATGTGATGACGTTTTTGCTAGCACAGATGATGGTATTATATTTAATGGCTGGAGCTGGAATTTAGTTAGAGCATGCATCGTTTCCCTGATATGTTATATTAGGGAACTAGCTTTCCTGAGCCTCAATTTTTGCCATCCAGATAATAACCATAAAAGACCTTTTGTTAAAACTAAAAAATGCAAAATGAATGCATTTTAAAGTACTTAGCATAGTGCTAAGCACATGACTGATCAATAATTGTTCATTTCTTTGGTTTCCTTCCTCCCTTCCCTTCTTCCCTTCCAACTTTTATTATCTATAAGATCACATGCAGTCTTAAAAAGCCTACTTTCAAATTTTGCCTCAGGAACCACATCCCCACACTTAAATGGCAATGGATTTAATTATGCTGAGTCGGTCCTACTTCATGTGACATTCATTTCCTATATTATACATACTGGCTGACTTAAATACCAACCAAAGTGAAATCATTTTCTTGATGTGTCATAGATAAGCTTTCAGATGAAGCATGATGAAATCACATTTGGCTCTACTCTTTCTATACAATAATGCAGTTGGAAAATAGGAACTATTTCTCTTCTGAAATGGGACCCCAAAAGTATACAATGTACAGTTACTTCTTGTTTGTGACAGACGTGGATCTCTTCAGTGACAAAATCTGCGCCATACTTCAGTATTCGTTGGGCCCCTGACAGCTATCTAGTATTCTCAGACCTCTTATTTAAGAATCAGCTCTCACAGCATCTCAGTATTAGGCAGCTGCCTAATTGACTATAGCAATATTTAGTTAAAGATGAAAATTAAAGAAAAAATATTAAGAAAATACTTTTAAAATGGTCTTTTGGTACTAATTAAGACATGCTATATTTGCTTCAGAGTCAGAACATCTGAGGTCCAAAGCAAGGATGTGCTTGCTTACTATCTGTTCACACGTGGCAAGTTATGTCAACCAGTTCAGCTACAGGTCTGTGTCTTCGTTCACAACAAATCTCCTCAAAGGGCTCTCTACTTGCTATCTCCACTTCTTCATTCCCTTCGCTCCTTTGCTGTCTCCAATCAGCTTTTTGTCTCCATTGAAATGATACTATTTAAGACTACAAAGCACCTGATATAACCAAAGCAAACTCTCTCTTCTTTGTTCTCATCTTACTTGGCATTTTGATACATTTTATGCAATGGATCGCTCCTTCTTTTTGCCGTTTTTTGTTTTGTTTGATTCAATGCTTACTTCAGTTGGCTTCAATGATACAAGACTGTGCTTTCCTCCCAGTTCACTGCCTATCCCATATTTGCCTCATCTGCTGGCTATTTTTTCTCTACCAGACCTCCTACTGGGTTCCCCACAGACTTAATTATTGTCCATTTCTCCTCTAGCTACACTTTCTACCTAAGTGATCTCATTTAGGCAGCTGTAAAGGCTACCCACATGATGAACACTCCAAATTTTTTATCCCTACTCCAGACATCTACCCTGAAGCACAGCCTCTACTGTCTATTCAATTTTGCCAGTTGGATGTCCAAGCGGTACCTTAAACTTTAATATGATCAGCAAGACCAATTAAGCTTATCTCTTCAATCTTCTCTTTGCTCAGCTTTCTCAAGAACAGCAAATGGCATCACCTCCCATCCAGTTACTCGCTCAAATCAAACACTTACAAATCTCATCAGATTCTTCTATCTCCAATACTTTCAATGCAACCCTTGTCCAAGTCATTATTCTATCTTTCCTGAACTACTGTAATAACATCTCAACTTGTCTTCCTGCCTCTGTTCTGGCTACTTTATTGCTTGTTGTTCACACAGACACCAGAGTTTTCAACCTAAAGCATAAATCAGACCCTGTTACTCCCTTCCCTGAAACTCTCAGATGACGTCCCATGGAATTGCCAAGGAAATCCAAATTCTTTACCCTCTTCTTAAGGCCCTTTGTAGTCTGGTTTTGGCCTGCCCTTTTGAACTCATTGCCCTTTTCCTACTTTACTTCATTCTAGTACGCTCCCTTTTTTGTGCTTCAAGGACTTTATACTTGCCATTCCATCTCTTTGGGATGCTTTTCCCTGAGATTTTCAAATGGCTTTTCCCTCTCATTTGAAGTCTCAGCTGAAAAGATGCCATTTTATAAAGACCTAACCTTACTATCCTAGTTAAACTAGCCCCTCCAATACCCTGTGATGACTCACCCTTCATTTCTTCTATCGGTTTTGTGATCAATGGAAAAAAAAAAAACTCCAGATGATCTAATTGATTTTTTTAAAGATTTATTTATTCATCTTGAGAGAGAAAGAGTGTGTGCGTACACCCGAGCAATGGAGGTACAGAGACAAAGAGAGAGATTCTCAGACAGGCTCTGCACTGTCAGCACAGTCTGACCTGAGGCCTGAACCACCAGATCATGAGCTGAGCTGAAATCAGGAATCAGTTGCTTAATTGACTGAGCCACCCAGGTGCCCTGATAATAGATTTCTAAGGTACAATGCATCCTAAACATTCTGCAAATCTATAACTTTATGAGTAGATGGATTAAGAGCATATAACATCTAGAGGTGCCTGGGTGGCTCAGTCGGTTAAGAGTCCAACTCTTGATCTTGGCTCAGGTCAGGATCTTGCAGTTTGTGAGATGGAGCCCCTGATCAGCCTCTGTGCTGACAGTGTGGAGCCTACTTGGGATTGTCTATCTCTCTCTTTCTCTCTCTGCCCCTTCCCTGCTCATGCTCTCTCTCTCTCTCTCCTTCAAAATAAATAAATGAACTTAAAAAAGAAAAAAAAAGTCAGTTATTGGTACTTGAGGTTGTGCCAGAGATGGAATATTAAAAAAAAAAAAAGAGCATATAACATCTAATTCAATACAAATTTATCTAGGACAAATCTAGAAGGATAAGAATTCTAAATATCCATTCTGAAACAGTAGCCTGACATAAGAATACTGAGTAGTTACTACATAGTTATCATCCAACCTCCAGAAAATATAGTTTTATATTAAAAAGTAAAATTAAAGATATTCTTTAATTAAGGGCATTCTGGTTGTAATGGAGCACCTTTTTATTTTTTACCCATACACTCCAGTATCACACTTATTTATATTCCAACAGTTTTTGATTGATGCAAGTTGGTAACCTCAGAAAGAGCTGATTTATATTTGTGCAGGATTCAGCAAAGTTCTTTTCCAGTGGTACTTAAATGTCCTCATCCCAGAGGGAAATAAAATGATAGACCAGTATGGAAGCATTTTCAGCTGCAGAATTTAGAAATGTGTCCTCCAAATCATTAGGTCAGTAAGGTGTTCATTGAAAACCACAAAAGGACTCCAATATCAAAATGTGAACAAGTCTTCATTGTTTTTGCCTGAATATATTTAGCACACAATTTTCTGGGAAGGTAGCCAGGGTGGAGTTGCCATAACTAACAACACATCTCCTTTAAATGTAAAAGTGGAAGTGATTACAACAACTATTTGTGAGGCTCCAAAGACATATTGGATATTGCTGCATAATGCATTTGTCCCATGGAACTTGAAATGCTTTCTACCATGCTCTCATTAAGCCCCAGTTGATTATTTTGTTCATCAATTAGATAAAGTTTTAGGACTATATTCAACTTCAGAATGTGCTTTCTTGATACTAATTATCCCATTTGCTCATGGTAAATGGAAGAATAATGTCTATTTAACATGTTAATCATGTATTGTTTCTTATATGATTTTTCTCATCAGGTTAATGGCTTGAAGTCATCAGGGACAGGATTTGTCTCAAAGAAAAAGCCTTAGCAGTCTGTGGAGATGTGAGGAAGAACTACGGACATCTACAGAACTGCAAGTGGAGGTTGGGTTAGTGGCTTCAAGAACTGCTGTACTTTCTACTACGTAGAGCTTCCTGGAGAAACAGTGAGGGTAGATGAAGAAACTGCAAAGACGTTTCTCTTGTATTAAAACAATAGAAAATATAAAATGCTATACTATGAATTAGATTTTAAATTTTCATTAGCCAAACTAACTAGCCATATTGAATCAATCCACAGAAACATTTCAGAGAATAATAACTGGTTTTATACGTGTGTGGCATTCAATACAAAAATTATTCATCCATTATTCCATCCATCTGGTATTTACTGAGTATCTGTGATGTACAAGGCACTATGTGAGGTGCTGGAGGAAATGATCAAGAAAGCATAAAGCTTGACTTTAAAGCAATTTGTCATTTGCAAAGCCCAAACTTCAATGTCAATGAGCATCGACTAAACATAGAAGATGGTTTTCTAGATTGACTAAAAGAATCTCAAACTGCTTCCGCTGAAAAAAAATTTCTCTTAGATACCTCAGTAAAATAATGAGGGAGAGAAATGTGTTGAGCTAATAATACAATAGGATTTGAGAAGCTTGGCCTCAATCATGCTTGAAAAGTTTTAAAAACCGGCAGACAGTTCAATATCTGTTCAGATAAAATAACAGATTACTTACAAAAAATAAAGACATAAATAAGCCAGACTACTTGCCAAGCCTCATGTTTACTCATTTTGTATAGTTTAAGATCTAAGAATGCTGAAAAGAAACAGTATTTGTCTTAAGAGGCAGTGCTGTTTCAGGTTCAGCAAGCATTTACTGAATGCCTACCATGTGTCGCACTGTTTCCAAGACATTTTCCATTCTATTTGTGTAATGTAAGTAATTTACTCAATTTCCATGAGTCTCAGTTACCATCTGTAAAATAGAGATACTAATAATACCTTCCTCATCAAATTGTTACAGAGATCAAACGAGATATCATGATAAAACACTTGGCAGAATGGTTGGCATATAGGAGCTTTTCAGTAAATGTTTGTGGAATCTGAATCTGAATCACATAATTTCCCACATTATTCTTAATAAGACTGGAGGACCTTTACAAAATCTTACGTGTTTTAAAGCTGAAAATTCTTCTATAGCTTTATTTTTATATTTTTTAAATTTTTAAAAAATATTTATTCATTTTTGAGAGAGAGAAAGAGTGCGAGCAGAGAAGCAGAGAGAGAGGGAGACACAGGATCCAAAATAGGCTGCAGGCCCTGAGCTGTCAGCACAGAGCCTGATGCAAGGCTCAACCCACAAACTGCGAGATCATGACCTGAGCAGAAGTTGGACACTCAACCCACTGAGCCACTCAGGTGCCCTTCCATAGCCTTATTAAAAATACATATTGTTAGAGATGCAATTTTTTTTTGGCAGAAGAACCAATATAAAGAAAATGATAGCAAAAATCTGGAAGTAAAAATAAATTAAAGCTTGAATTACAACCTTTTAGACAAATTATTCTTAACTGTACTTGGAAGGATTGTATATTCCCCCAGGCACTTAAAAGGGGCATAATTTTTCATATCTTTTCTCTAATATGCACTGCATTAAGCTCAGAGCTATTTAAATGGAGCATTCAGGCACATTCTCCATTTAGTTAATAAGGTTTAAGTCTCTTATAAATAAATCTCTTATAAATATATTTATCCTGTAGGTGACAAAATCGATCAATTTCATTTCATAAACATGAAACAAATATACCAACATATTATGTGGCATAAGTGTTGACAATTCTGTGGCTATATACAGATCAAATTGCACTTTTATTTATTTTAAATTTATGTTCCATCTGTTTCTGAAAGGCTTGAGTGTATGGAACACAAATAGCTTAAAATTGCATAAGACATTGAAACATAACACAAATAAATCAATAAATCCCATCAAAAACCTAAGTAACCTGTGTTTATCAGGTTTTGGGGGAATGTCTGCTTGTTTTCTTGAGGGGAAGAATAGACTCAACTTTCTCTCATCCATTCTCATTTTCTTGGAGTCTCTTAGGGAACATAGAGCTATTCAGGCTGCTGCTAACAAAGTACAGTAATCCATTTGGGGAGGGAAGGTGGAGGACCCACATTTGGCTCACAGCAAAGATGTGCCATTGAAGCCCCACTGAGGTGTATTGTTAGTGTGGATTTGATAACAATGAATAATAATATTTTAAAATTATAGATCTAGGGGCACCGGGGTGGCTCAGTCAGTTAAGCATCCGACTTCGGCTCAGGTCATGACCTCGCAGTTCAAGAGTTCAAGCCCCGCATTAGGCTCTGTGCTGACAGCTCAGAGCCTGGAGCCTGCTTCGGATTCTGCGTCTCCCTCTCCCTCTGCCCCTCCCCCACTCACGTTCTGTCTCTCTCCCTCTCTCTCAAAAATAAAAATAAACATAAAAAAAATCAAATTACATATCTAGAATTATAAATATATTTAAGAAAATAGGTAAAAATATTAAGAATATAGTAATAATATTAATATATTTGTGAAAATAGCTCTAGAATTTTATATTTGACTAGACGAAATTTTCTACCGTGGTTTATTATATAGCAAACTACACTCCAAATGATGATTCTTTCCTTTTCTTTCTGGCAGAATTATTTTACTAAAAAAAGCAGAATTGCGTATTTTTCATTCATTCAGTCAGCCATTTCTAAAACCAATATTTAGGTTTTTTTTTTTTGTTTTTAAGTGTTTATTCATTTTTGAGAGAGAGAGAGAGAGCCCCAGGGGAGGGGCAGAGAGAGAGGGGACAGAGAGAAGGTCTGAAGCAGGCTCTGTGCTGAGAGCAGACAGTCTCATGTGGAGCTCAAACTGACAAACCACAAGACCATGACCTAAGCCATGACCTAAGACGCTTAACTGACTGAGCTACCAGGCACCCTTACAGCCAACATTTATTGAACACATATACTGAGCAGTAGCAAACACACTGAGGATGTAACGAGGAGCAAAACATGGTAGGTGGCCTCAGGGAGTTTTTGTCTAGTTGGGAAATGAAGATGTCAACAGACTTTACAACACAACCTGGTTGGTGCTATGGGAGGAGGGGAGGAGCACTTCATACAGATGAAGTTCAGGACTCTAAATGAGAGGATACTTTGAGGAATAGATGGCGTGAAGTTAGTTTTCACCAGGAAGGGATACTTATAGCAGTCATCTTAGTTCATGCAACAAGTTCAAAATACTATGGTGGCAAAGAGGTAAGCTGGAGTTGGGTTTAAAATGTTCACCTAGTTCATACTAAAGAATCAGCCTAATCCTGAAGTAAGTGAAGAACCACTGGAAAATTCCGACATGTTCATACCTGAGTTTTAGAAATATTTCTTCGACTGCAGGTAGATAAAATGGAAAATGTAATGGAGTTAGGAAAAGAAGAGGCAGTCACAGAAGTGCATGGGGGAAATAAAAATCTTAAATAAAAGAATGGTTGTAGAAATGGAGATGTATAAGACTGGATTCTACAGTAGGGGAAACAAGTCTAAGATTCATTAGGCACAAGCCCAGGAAGAAATTTATTCTTTTACAGTGATTCCCAGATCCTGATTCCTCTCCTATCATTAACATTCAGTCTAAACTCATCAAGTATCATCAAGCAAAAAAGCAGTTCCTGTTTTGTCCTTATCAGCTATTATCTCACTCCTTTGCTCATTTGCCAGCCCCTCTCCATTACCACTATGGTTCTGAAACAGAAAATCTGGAAACATCTAAACAACTAGTACTTATCTCTTATTGAATTCCCACAGGCACTCAGAGATGTGATGCTGTGAAAAAAAATATGATAGATTTTTACTTAAATTTACCTAAATTTTTACTAAAGAAAACTAGATCTAATACTCGTGATAAAAATAAGAAAATATAAAAAGGTGCATAGTGTTAGAAACAAGAATGCTCTTGCAGTTAACATCAGAATAACTATCAGTTTATGCATATAATTTTTTTCAGCTCTTAAAAATGTCAGAAGTAGGGCTAAATAATAAAGCAGAATGGACAAAATGTTGATAATTAGTGAAGCTGAGTGGTTGACTATCTTATTTTCTCTTTTGGGTATGTTTGAAATTTCCATAATATAACATTTTTTGAAAACATTATGGCAGTTTTATGTGTGATGAGTATTCATAACTGGAAAATCATATTTTAATTTCATCATATTACTTGTCAATTTGGGTTTGTGGGTCTGTGGTATTCCCCTGGTAAGCCATTTTACATTTATATATTTATCTAAGTCCTAAATTTGTTTCAAATTATTGATGAAGCTCATGACATATACTAAAGTGATCTCTTCATCCTAAAAAACAAGATATGTTTCCCCAAATAAAATAACTGGTTATTTTCACAAATTACTAAATATATAATTGCTTTTCACATTTTGCTTCCTAATGAAATTTTCAAAGTGGTGATGATTTATTATTATTGCTTTGTAAGTCAAAAGGGTTTATGAAAAAATTCAAGGCAAAAGTCATCTAATTAAAACTAAAGAGAAGATGGTATGAAATATTTTTTTTCTTTTTGTCAGAAAACATTTTAAAACAAATTAAAGAAGACTTAATGTAAATGACTACTCTCAAATGTATTCTGCCAGTAGCCAGATTCTATGCACGTTGGAAAAGAGAGAAATGATAAACTAGATTCTTCTTAAGGCCTAGGAGATTCAAATAGTCTATAGTTGTTCCCTTTCCCAATTTTTAATCAAGAATACAAGTAAACAGTGATGCAATATTGGGACAATGCCCAAGCCAAGGGAAGATCCCCACCCAGGTTACAAATGAATCAGATCTGAAGAGATTGTGCTGGAATTCAGAAAGCATTTTCTCATGGACATAATCTTTCTCACGATGGTTTGGATCCCAGAAAATTTCACAAATTTATTTAGCATGTAATAGATTTGCAATGTGTTCTGATGATGCTAGCAGCATATAATGTCGGTGTATTGCAATATTCTGACTCAAAAATAACTTCCTCTTACCCCAGGAGTAAAACTCAAACCCAAAATTACTCTCCCACAATGCCTTTTGTGCTGTGCCCTCAGCTTTCTATCACCCCTTTCCCCTCAGCCTCTGTGCTCCAGTCACACTGGTTTTACTTGAGATCCTTGAATAAGTCAGATATGTTTCCACCTTAGGGCATTGACACTCATTTCCTCACTTAGATGCTATTCTTTCTGATTTTAGCAAGACCGTTCCTTCTTGTTCTTTGGACACTCAAAAACAAATGTCACTGGTTATCCCTGCCTAGTAGACTCACCTTAACTATTAGATCTTTCCTGACACCCAATGCAAATTAGCCACCTAGTCGTTCTATTCTGTTTTCCTGTTTTAATTCCTTGTATAGCTCAAAAAATTTACTATTTGATACTTTCTTGTTAATTTCCTTGTATATTATATATGCCCCCTGCTAGTATGTAATCATTGCTTCCCACAGCCTAGAATAATGACTAATCCTAGTAGGTCATCAATGCATGAGTCAGTGAATTAAAAAACTAATCCTACGGAACTACTGTAGGTGGTAATAGAGGCTCTGTTACCAGAATATTCATTCAGAGTTACATCGTAGGGAGCCAAGACCACATCTTCTGTTTCATCCTTGGTGGTTTCAAGGCATTAGAGTTGTCTCCAACATTCTGATATAAGGGAAGCAGTGCTAGAGTCCTGCCACTGAGTATAGGGTTGGTGGTGGGATGGTGTGATAATTAAGAACAGCACTGAGGCTGATCAAGTGAAGATGCTAGAGAGCCCTTGGGAGTTTTCTCTCCTCATTTGCTTCTCCCTTTTTCTCCCCTTCATTCTCACTAAATAAGAGCATGGCCAAGACAGAAGCCAGCTACCAACATTAACTGGCCAGCAATGGATAAATCTCCCCTTTGTCCTTATCTCCTGCTCTTCTTCTTTTTCTCTCTTCCTTCTCTCCACGTGCCTCTCCTATTTTCTTCTATTCCTCAATCCTTTTTCTTGCAACCTTCAGTTGGTGCTGCTGGTGGTAAAGTTGGAAGCTCAGAATGTGCCAAGCACCATGTCTGGCATGCAGTAAGTACACAAAGAATGCTTGTTGACTGACTAAATTAATGAATTGACAGATTCCATTCTCCAGCCAGTGGAACTTTAGAAGCGGATTATTACAGTATATGCCAAGTAGGACAGAGTCTGAAACTTCGCTTAAATCAAAACGGATTACTTCTCTGACTTTCTCTAAGCAATAACAGATTTGTCACTTGGCTACTGAAAGGACTTTGATTAGTTGGATATGATGATTTTTGTGTGTGTGTGAAGCTGGCAGCCTTTATTAGAGATTCAATTTTAAGAGATTTAAAATGAAAAGTTTCAAGTAGAAAACACTATGAATTCTATCGTTTTAAAAGAATAACTTCTCACACTAAATAAAACTATTTCTAAATTCCTAAATTGAATTTTAGGTTTTGGTTACTTTAAGACATCTTTTTTTCCTTTCAGGAGAATTCCTTCACTAGATGCTTAGTGTTACAGTCTTTTCTGATGATCATTAAAAGAAGGAAAATTCAATGATAGAGTTTAGTGGTACAGTTGACTCTGTTTCTGTATCAGAAATAATTTGCCCATATGAACTCATGACGCCAGTCTTATTCATTTGCTCAGATGCATTCTTCAACATATCTACCTTTATTTTCTAGCACCACGTGAGACAAGGAGTTGCTAGTTTAGCAGGTCTCTTTGTCTCCATGCTTGTGACAAGGATGAATTACCTGACTCTGTGCCAGGGAGAAGACTCCAGCTCACTTAGCAGCTTCTTTGCCCTTGGATTCTCACATAGTGACATCACTGAGAAGCAGCTGCCTCAAGGAGGTCGTGAAGGAGGTAGGAATCATCAGGCCTGCTGAGTTTTCTGGAATAACGGGCAGACTGAGGGCCAGTCTGCAGCAAAGTCTTGTATGCAAAATTTCTCTTAAAAATAGTGAGAAAATACTATGAACAGCCACATTTACTCTCATCTAGAATTCAAGCAAATTTCAGTGTTTGAGACTTGGATAAAGTCTCAGAAATCGGAAAATGGGACTCACCATAATCTTTAGGCTTCTATCCACAACAATTTTTAAAAACTGCTTTTGTGCATTCTTGGGTTTCACATTATGCTCCCACACTTACCCTGTGAATAAAAGAGAACTCTGAAAGAAGTTTAGGAACTGACGTGGTCACCTGGTTGTTACCCTGGCATCCATTCTTCCTCTCCTGTTCAGCATAGTAGCCTGTGCTCAGGGTGGGGTTTACCTTTCTACCAGGTCCAGTGGGGAGCTGTGATTGGTCCAAACCCAGGTCAGTCCCACCCCTCTGGCCACAATGATTGGCTAAGGAACCCAGGTGTAGGCCAATCAGAATACGACATTTCTCTGTGCCCCCGGATTGATTCCCAAAGGGCAAGGGGCCCAATTAAAATTTTCATTAAGAAGAGATTTGCTTGGTGGCGCCTGGGTGGCTCAGTCTTTTAAGCTTCCAATGGCTCAGGTATGTTCTAGCCCCGCATTGGTCTCTGTGCTAATTTAGAGCCTGGAGCCTGCTTCAGATTCTGTCTCCTTCTCTTTCTTCCCCTCCCCTGCTTGTGCTCTGTCTCTCTCTCTCAAAAATAAATAAACATTTTTTTTAAAAAGTTGTTTTTTTTGTTTTTGAAGAAGAGGTTTGCTTGCTTTTCAGAGAGTAACTCAAAGAAATTATCTCTTCCTGAATATTGTGATATATTGCCAATGTGACATCTGGAATGCATGAACCATTTGCGTCTTTGAAGGGAGTCATCTGAAGATAAAGCTAAAATATAGAGGAAGACACAGATGAAGGAGAACAGGAAATGGAATAGAAACACTGAAGGCACCAGTACCTGGTGACTGATTCAATTTGCTGTTACTGTTTAAGCCACTTTGGGAAGGGTTGTCTGTGACTCACAAGAAAACACTCTAGATGGCATATACATTAACTGTGATACTTCTCTTAATTTTCGTTTATTGTTAACATGGATCAGAGTTGCACAAATGATTCATGCAAAGAAATTCTTTGGTTTGAAAGGTCAAATCTACCTTGAATAGAACCTAAGCAGGGCCATAATTTAATATTCAACGACTTTGACACAGGATTCTGCACATCAGTAAAAAAAGATTTTTAATTGAGTTTCTCTTATAAGTGTATCTCAGGTTTCTTCTTAATATAAATATATAGTTCATCCAATTTTAAAATAATTATACCAGGCAACCAGTCAGAACACTTAAAAATGATTGAATATATGTTCAGAGAGCAACAATTCCAGGTCTTTTAGGAACTTTGTTTTGCCTTGACAGAATTAAGTATCAATCTTCTCTGGAAGTAACTATGAAAGATCAATAAGCACATGAATTAGAAGGGTCTCTATTAAGAGAAAAACATTGGATAATAGTTGCTGTGGTGTAAAAACATTAGAATGTATGTTTTACAAGTAAATAGTCAAGTTTAAAATATCTATGTCTCCTTTGTGTAGAAAATTAAAGTTAAACGGGAAAATGAATCCTAAACTGCTAATTTAGCTGAAATATAGCAAATAATTGAAATCAATTGAAGCTTCAATTGCATCCTACTCTGTGAATGCATTTGCTTGCATCATTACTCTTGGGGTAGAAAGAAAAAGCTGACTTAAGTAGCTTTACAGAAATTGCTTAATAATTAATTCACCTTTTCAAAAGTGGCCAGAGCACTCAACGAGTGAGATAAACTCGAAGGATAACAAAATTGAATCAGACATGTGTGTTATGGGTAATCCTGACTGATCTTAGTTTGTTTCTTCTTTTCTCTGTAGAATTGGATTCGTAGTCATAACAGGCAACTCTGGCTTTCATTTGTGTGTTGTTATTGCATTTCATTTTTGTCTAATGAAAAGTGTTCTATAAAGTATAACTCATCCCCCCTCTCAGGCCTAAGGGTGCTGGCATAAAAATTAGTTTTGAGGATTAATTAATATCTGTAATGATGCTGAAGAAACTGTTGGTGGTTTGCACTACTATTGCTGTGGTTATGAATATGTTTTGCTTGTAACTGGTCTCCACGTCTCATGCATGAAACTACTGAAACTGACAATATTCTACAGTTAAGAGATAGACTAAAAGGCCATTGAGTATTGTAGTACAAGAAAGCAGAATACCAGGGTCACTATGTTCCTGCGAGTCTTAGTTTTATATTTTGGGCTAGACACTGCCTGGCTAGCTGAATAAGAAATAGAATAGCAGAATAAGAAGTTATATTTCAAACACTGGGATAATGTTAATGTTTTTATTTTGGAGGTCTCAGTAAATATGCAGTACCTACAATAGTTCTGGTAATATAACATGCACTTAATGAATTCTTGCCAAATAAATTAATTAGAATCACAATGAATGTATTGCACTAACTTACTTAACATACTCTGTCTATTTTCACCAAGGATTTGAGCAGGTTTAAAAAATACACCCAATAGAAAGTAGCTAAAATAAATGAATGAGAGAATGAGGGCAAGGGAAATGCAGGCAGGAAAAAAATAAATATGTGGTAAGATCGGTGTATGAAAATGCATATGTATAGTTGCTAAAGGTTGTCTCTGTGCTTCCTAGTGGCCAAAGCAAACAAGGAAACAGAACCAATTATGTAGAATCCAATGTTCTTGAGATAAAACAAAAAGAATTAGTCTAAGGAGTCTCAGTCTTTTCTGAACAAAAGAACTGGGAATAATTTCTGATGGGTCTTCATTTATATAACAACCATCATCAACATTGCCAGTTTTACAGTGAAGCAAAATAATTCATAAAGGTCCAAAGCACACAATTTAAGCATATAGTTCTTTGGTAAGGAACACTTTACTGTGATTACAAAGGGAACTCAGTTTGGGATCAGATACATTGATATGAATCCTAGTTCATGTACTAGATGTGCCACTTCTGTAAAATGACAATAATCAATAGCAAGATATGACACTGCTATAAACACACAATTAGGTAAATGCCTGAGTGCTCAAGGATTGGTTGTTTTTATTTACATTGTCTGTTTTAGTCCAGAGAAAACAGAATAACTAGAGAATCGAATATATGTCTGTCAGGAATTTCTTTCTAAGTACTAGCTTTCAGGCCTTTCTTTATAAGTACTAACTTTCATAATGAGGCTCTTATTGAGGAGTTGTGCAAGTGAAGGTTGAAGTTGTCATCTCTACCAAGATCCTGAAGAGCAGATAGGTAATTGATTATTGATCAAGAGGCAGACGGTAGGGGTAAAGTTTTCTCACTACTAGAAATACCTGACATGAATGGCTACCACCCCACAGAATGGTAGCAGAAAGGTGGGCAACAGAAGTACCCACCAACCAGAGGCGGTGTCAAATCTTCCTCAGGAAACAGCTCTCCCTCTGTTCCAATGTGTGGGTCAGTAGCGACTAAGTCTCCAAAGTTCTGGGCCATACATTATGACTGCTAACAATTTGCCCTGGGCATGTTTCAAAGCAAAAGTTATACCGTTGTTCATGTGGTCGCAGAAATACTTTACGGGTAGGCAGCCACAGAACATCCGATTTTAAACAATATAGCTAAATAGTAAAGCCTCTCAGAGAAGAGATGGGTTGGATAAAAATCAGTATTCATTTGTTTGATAATTTTTGCCATTATGGTCAGTCTATAAATAGGGCTTAAATGTAGAGGCACTCATAAAGGAAGGGCGAGTGGCAAACAAAAATTTTGTTTTGTTCCGATTTGCAGTTAACTTTACCCACCTGTCCAGGATAGAGTTTGGCTGTTGTTGGAATAAAACTTGAGACTTCTGGAGAAGGAGCCCTAGTCCTCTGCCTCCCTTGTGTCCATCTCTCCGAGACCATGACTCTTCACTCTTCTGGGGAAAACTGACATTTTGAACTGTGATATGAGTTTCAGATCTCAGCTTTAATCCTGACTTGGACAGATGCATGTAAGCAATGTGTCACACACAGTCTTGTGGAATCGGAATGCTGGGCACAGAGCAGGCAACTGTTTCCTCGCAAAGTTCTTGAAGACAAGGTGAAAGAAAACTCACTGAGTCCAAAATGTTGGTTTCAGTAGGAACAAAGCAAGTACTAATCTGACTCAGAGGGAGAATCAATTTTAATGAATGTGGAAACAGTCTCAAAACGGAACACATCTGAATTACTTACAACCCATTGACTTTAAAAATCACGAAGATTAAAACCCATCCAATGACCTTTAAAAATTGAGTCAGCAACTTAGAAAATACTATCTCTATGTTTATGTTGTACAGGTAACCTGGCTTTCCAAATGGAGGGGTCTTTCAGGGAGGCTTATTATCTTTTGAGAAACAAGTGAAATTTCACACGAGACGCAAACATGTGCACAGATCTTGCAGTATTTGCTGAAAGGTACTTAGCATAGAAGGAGGACCTACAAATTAGCTCATAAGAAGAAAGCAAAGTGATTACACCCCATTCCTCTGCATCACTGAAATATTTATTAGAGCCGTAAGAGGACACAGGGCCAAGTAGCAACACATTGCCTCTGTTACTTTACAAGAACTTCTAAAAAGAGCTGTTGGGAGTAAAAGGGCAATTTTAGATAAAGAAGACTTTCTTACTATCTGTTACATTACAGACTATTTTGTTCCCTTCTAACCATGTCTACAGGCTCCTAGGTGACTTCCATATCACAAGGGGTTTTTGGAACAAAGGCAAATATGTTGAATGGAGAAAGGATGTGGGCTCAAAGGTAATAGTAATCTAGAAATTTCAGGAGATTTTTTTAGGTGAGAACAGAACAGAAAATGAAAGCTCTAATTTCCTGAATAGTGCAAAGTGACAAATTTGAGAGGAACCAAAAGGGGCCCTGGATTGAGACTATTAGAGACAGACTGCCACTTTGTTTTTAATCAGGATTAAAACACAAGCTAAATTTTGTTTAGCATTCTGTTAAACCTCATAGAGAAGTAGCTCTGGTTGTTTTAGATCACTCAAAAAATCAAATAGGAGAATTTAAAAATAAAGACTCTATTCCAAGTAATTCTGTAACACTAAAATGCATTTCTACTTTGAAATGTCAGCTAACAAATAATGTCAGCTGACTTTGGAATACTTTTCAGGAAGTCTGATTAAAATGTCATCTTAACAAATATTTGAATGATAATATTTCCTTTTTAAAAAGAAACTGGTGCTCAGTTAATTAGTTAATTATGGAGATGAGTATATGAATCAATAGATCTTGAAACCATCATTGGAAAAATTGGTTATCTGTAGATTAAAATGAAACTTTACATTTGAATGTGTTTTAAGCATAGTGATTTCTGTGATTTGCAAACTATATGATTCAGATGTTGTATTTCTTTGGAGGATAGAAATGTTTAATGAGTTTTGGATTGATTTCAGAAACTTTAGAAGTATTTGAGTATAATAATAAGAGTGTACAGATACCTTAAGAAGAAAACCAGTAGCTTTAGAGGTTGGATGTTTGGTTTCAGACACAAGCTTTTCAATTAAAATAAAAGAAAATTATTTCCAGAGGGCCAACAGGTGGCCATATCCAGGATTCCCAAACACAGAATTCTTGCTACATGATTCTGATCTTTGTACATTAGCAATTATAGACGTTTGAAAGAGCCCCTTAACCACTGAAAGACAAATCAACTTTCTCCCTTGGAAAGCTGGAGCAACACTTGAGATACTTTGTGTGATCCAGCATTGTTTTTGTTTTGATCGCATTCCAATGGGAAACAGTCAGTTAGCCAAATTTACATCAACACTTCCTATGGTAGCTACTGGAAACTAAGCACAGGCAAAAATGTTGGTATCTATTGCAGTGCTTGTTGCCTATAAAAAAGAAATAGATGTATTTTGACTCTTCCTTTCCACACTTTTCCCCTATGTTTAAAAATATTTTGAGGAAATGATGAAGTGTTGGCATTTGCTCATTCTTAAGAACCCACTGAGTAAAAGACATCATATTGAGCTCTTTCTTAGGGCTGTACTACAAACTGGGTGGCTTAAAACAACAGATAAGTATTGTCTTACAGTTTTGGATGTTTGTCTGAATGCAAGACATCAATAGGGCCATGTCCCCTCTGACAATGTAGGGGAAAATCCTTCCTTGTCCTTCTTTGCTTTGGGGGTCTGCCAGCAATCCTTGACACGCCTCAGGAGGTAAGTACATCCATCACTCTAACCTCTGTTTTCACATGGCACCCCCAGTGTGTCTTTATGTAATCTCTCCAAGGTGTGTCCATTTCTGTGTCCAAATTCCCTGTTTTATAATGACACCAGTCATATTTGATTAGGGCTTACCCTAATGACCTCATATAAACATGGTTACCTGTGTAAAGATCATATTTCCAAGTAAGGCTATAAAGTGAGGTTAGGACTTCAACATATTGTTTGGAGAAACACAATACAACCCATAACACGTGCCATCTATATACATCTTTCTGAATAATTGTGACCCACAAGATACTATGCTCAGATTTAAGGAATATGTATAACCTTTGGTTTACATCTTCAAAACGTTCGCTACTTATGGAAACAGTTTGTAGGACTTGAATAGGAAGAGGAAGGATAGTTGCAGAGCTCCCCCCCCGTAATATCAAATGTCCTCTGGTTGATAACATCAGTAATGGTCCATCAGTCAGTTCTCCATCCCTCGAAACCCGTTCTCTTCCAGTGCTTCTGACTGTCCCCCTGTCAGCCAATAATCCTCAAACCTCATTATTCCTATCAAGAATTTGAGCTGAGCCTTTAAAATACTGGTGGCTTGAGGCTTGGCGAAATTATTTGAGGTAGGGATAATGGTTTGAGCATAAATATGTGCAGATCCACATGTATGCCAAGCATAAGGGAGATAGTACCAGGGCCAGTGTGGCTGAGGTCTATGCGAAGACAGGCCGGGATGTCCACTTCCCATTCTTCTTGATTTGCTGCTTTAATGCTTGTACGGTCAATGTGTGCTGTCCTTTTAACTGTGCTATAACTCTCCCTGCCTCTTGGAATGCCTGTGAATTAAGGCAGAGGACTCAGATTTCCTTGTATAAATCATTACTATACAATATTTTAGCATGTGGGGATAAAACCGCAAGGTTTGATATCAAGGAGAATTGGGTCTTCATCTTTCCTTTTGAAAGGAAACTGAAATGACACTAAGTATTATCTTTCTGCCTTGAAGACCTAGAGTATTTATTGTCTGTGACGGTCCTTTGACAGTTATATGAGTCATATACTTGTGGTTATCTTACTATATTTCTATGTCTTATCTCCAAATTATGACACACAAACATTTGGAAGACAGGGATAAAGCCTTATTATTGCATTTCATCTATTCTAAGGTGGAACTTTTGCCCCTATATTTTAACATCATTGAAAGCTGTATGCGTCTTGCCATCAACCATCACTGGTGTGGCAGAGTTGTCATTGGTGAACTTGGGCTCACATGGATGAACTTGGTTGCAGCTTCTGACGGTATTATCACATTAGCTGAGATTGTTAATGGTTATTAATACACATAGTTATAGAATGGCTAATAATACAGATGTTCCATTTAATTATCACTTAAAATGTTTATAGAAAGATGACATTATAATTCAGCAATGAACCAAAAATTATGTCTATGTAGAAATGCACAGAAATAGAGAGGTAGGACATAAATTTAATGGCAGTGAAATAGATATTAGTGATTGGTGTGATGACTACAATTTCATATTTTCTTACAAAGCAACAGTGAAGCATTTTAAATGATCTAAGGAAAAAAAGATGGTGACAAGTGGTTGAAGTTTTGTTATATTTTGTACTAAATTGTGGGCCAAAGAAACTTTTATCATATGCCAAGCAAGGTGATCAAAGAAAGGAGACATTGCCAATTCCCTCCCAGAAGATGAAAGAAACTTCAATGCAATGAGAATTGGTATGGCCAGCTCATTCATTAATGCAATCAGTATGGCATTGTTTCATTGGTTAGTTGCAAGTGTTTCTCCTTTCTCAGTTGACATACAATTATGATGTTCTTTATAAGTGAGAGCATCATGAAGTCAAGGAAATGTCATATTTCTTTGCTGTCACCATGAGTCCCAGCCCTTAAACTTCTTGGAAAGACAGAAAATATTTATTAATTTATTCCCTAGATTCTTATCGATTAAACATAAAAGTCACCCCATTGTTGTGGCTGGGCAGGTTGGAGGCTACCTCTATGTATGTGTAAGAGAACAGGATAGTATTGTCCTAGTCTGCTTGGTTGTATGCCTCTTGAAAGAAAAGGTAAGCAAGGAAATGGAACGGAAGGAGTGCCTAGGGTAAAGAGAAGACTGAGGCATGGAAATGGAACAGATTGGCAATTAATGCTGTCAGTCATCATCCTTCCAGCATGTTGTCACCCACACACACTCAGTGACAGCACAGGGAAAGCCTTGTCATGATTATTTTTCTTTCTATTCAGACCCAGCTTAAAAGACTCTGTTTTTAGCTTAATCATGTACATAAGTACATGCATTGGTTCAGTTCAATAGATAATTCTATCCTATTTACAAAATGACTTTTTCTTAATATGTTTATTGGATCATGGTTAGTATTGTATTTCTTTAAAAATTTTTTTAAAATGTTTATTTATTTTTGAGAGAGAGAGACACAGAGAGTGAGTAGGAGAGGGGCAGAGAGAGAGAGAGAGGGAGACACAGAATCTGAAGCAGGCTCCAGGCTCTGAGCTGTCAGCACAGAGCCCAACGCAGGGCTCGAACCCATAAATCCTGAGATCATGACCAGAGCTGAAGTCAGACGCTTAACCAACTGAGCCACCCAGACGTCCCTATATTTCTAAGAGTATCTCTTTGGCCACCCCTCTTTTTAGTTTACTGTGCACCTTTTCATACTCTTGCATTGTACTGGAAGAGGATGTCTTCTCCACCCCGAGATGTACATCCTGAGGCATCACGTCTGATAGTCTTGATATCGTTATTCCTGCATTCTGTATGCATAATTTTGATGTCACTAATATCCATAAAACCCTCAGTCTTAAGTCTGTTATTAAATATCTAGATAACAATCTCAAATTTCACAAGAGGTTGTAAAAGTGCTTTCACTTTGCTTGCTTTAAAAAAATGCTTATTAACTTCTTGTCCCCCCATCATCAAAAAGTCCCACATGCTCTATCTTTGTATTTCCTCTCCTCTGAAGTAAATACTAAGCATTTACATTTGCACAAAAGGGCAATGTAATTAATTTTTTTTCCAATATTCATATCAGATACCTGTACCATATGTTCCAGGGCCATTTAAGTACTTCTTTTTATTTAACCCTGAGAATAACTGAATGGATTACATATGGGCATTATGAATTATGGAATTATGAATTACATTTAAAATTTTAAATACAAGAAAACAGACACAAAATGCTTACATAGCTATACTTGGTAGATGTAGGATACCCTAACCCTAAAAGTCTGTTTCTTTGTCTAAACCTGTGTTAAATCTCATTACAGTGTGAATCAAGCAGTAAATATCCTAGAGCACTAGAGAGTTCTAGGTTATTGTTCTTTATGACAATAGTAACTATAGTGATAAGATTCACTGAGTGCTTCTTTCCTGCAAGGTAAGGTTTTAGGTTCTTTATGTGTATTTAATGAATACAACAGCTTTGAGATATAACTCATTGTCTTCTTCATGTTACAAAGAAACAGAGGCACAGGGAGTGAAGTAACTGGCCTCAGTTTACAGAACTCGCCAAAGGTCAGGATCCAGACTAAGGCAGTTAATCTCAAGAGCCTTTATGCTCCACTACTCTTAAGCCCCTACCTTTTTGATTTCACAACTAAATAAACAAAAGCCCAAAGGAAAGGCCTTTGGTTAAGAGTGGCCAAGGATTTGGGTAGTGTTGTTCTTTATTTTCAGCCTTTAGGAAGTGGGCACATCTTTGTACACCTCAGGATTTTCTATCAGTAAACACAAAGAAACGGGAGCTGTGAATGTGTTTCTCTATTCTAGATTTTTATGTTCTGCTCCCTGATGACACACTGGGTCAACTTCAGTACCTATCTCATGCACACATCCCCACACACTCACATGCACACACGCAGACACACTCACATGTACTGACACATGCATACGCACATGTGCGCAGTTTTCTTCTTCAAAGTCTTTGCTCATGATGTCCTCACTGTGGAGAATACCTCTCAGCAAGTCTTGTTCTGCTACTCTCTCTCACCTCATTCTGATTCCTCCACGCATCTTACCAGAATCAATTAAGAAGTAACCTCCCCAGGAAGCTTCTCTTTGTCTAGCAACGGTCCCCAACCGTCGCTGGGGTAGAGGAACCTCCACTGTGCCTCCCCGGTACCCTGCACAGGCAGAATTACTGGATTGATCAGGCTGCTTTTACAAATCGTCTCTCGGGCAGCTTCTTGAGGGCAGACAGTAAATAGTTAATCCTCCTAATGTTTGTGCTTGGCACACAGCTGCCTCTTAAAAAACATGTGTTTGAGAGGATGGGTAAAATAGGTGATGGGGATTGAGGAGTGCGCTGGTTGTGATGAGCACGATGAGCGGTGATGTCTGGAAGTATTGAGTCACTATATTATACGCCTGAAACGAACACTTTATGTTAACTGTACTGGAATTTAAAATTTGAAAAAGCATGTGTTGAATAAATGAATGAGTACATAAATGAGTGAATGCAAATGGAAAATGGGGTGAAGCTGGAAAAGGACTTTGTCACTAAGCCACCTCATACCATTTAGATTTTATAACATTGGTCAGAAGTGCTTAGTCAAATATTTTGAGAGCATTTTTTCAAGTCTGCTCAGCCAAGAGAATTCTTAAATGAGGATTGGTAGAGGGGCTGAAGCAGGTGTGGAGGGGCCATAGCTATCATGAGAGAGAAGCTGCCTGGTCAGAGACTAGAAATGTCCCCCTTTCTGGTGGCAGCATCCTGAGTCAGGTGAGAAGGATGCTTAACCCAAGATGACAGGACTCATGCAACTGAGGGCTACCTGGAGAGCTACTCAGCACTTTAACGTGTCTTATGGGGGAAAATTCATCTCCCTGTGTATTAAAAGTGATCAAACGAGAGAAAAAAAATGAGTAATGATGTTTGAAGCTCTGAAGTAGAATGTTCTGAACTATGGGAAGAAAGCTCATATAACCTTTAAGCCAGTCTCCTCTCTACTGCTTGGCAAAGTGTTAAAGATATTTTTTTTTTTTTCTTTTCCAAGGACTTTTACAAGTGGATTGATGTTTGACTAAATCAGACTCCGGACTGTGCTGCCAATTTTCACTGCCTACTCAGTGTGGGGGCTGTGGAGTAATTCTAACAAAAAAGACTGTCTACTAAAAAGTAAGGTTACCGAAAATGTTATGAAAAATTGGTAATACATTAGAAAAAACCCTGAGTGTAATTCATTTTTTACTGAAGAAGAGAGAAATGTCTCCGTTAGTCTGGTAAAGGAAAATAGCTCTGGAATCAGAAATCTGGACCCACACCTAAGCTGTGCCTTCCCCTGGCCAGAATCTTAAGTTATTCAGCTGCCTTGAAAGTTGGTTTTCTAATCAACAAAATGTCATAATAATGCCTAGCTCACAGGATTATGATGAGCAAATGTTAAATTGTTAATTTAATTGCTAAAAAAGCTACCAAAACATGTCTTTTAATTTGAGTCAATAATCTCAACCATAATTTTAATCAATTACAAAATTAAATATTAGGTTCCTAATACATTTCAATATAGTATTTAAAATTTTTTCAGTATTTACTAATCCTCAGCACAAGGGGCTAAGTGTGGTTGTTTGCAAATCCTTGCACAGGGAAAGAGCAACATTACAAATATAAGCCAGGACAGGGTCAGTAGCCAGATGATCTTTCAGCTTGGCCTGATTTTCCTCAGCATTCCTTAAAAACTAGGGGAGGGAAAGGAGCACAATGTAACTGAGTGGGGTAGAACTCTCTTAAATCAGCCAACACAACTAATCCCCAAATGCAAACTCCTTGGTTCCACTTCACTTCTAAAGAATCAGAATCTCTGAAGGTAAGGCCAGGATATATGTATTTTTATTTTTTAAATCTTTATTATTAAAAAACTAATTAATTTTATTTAAATACAAGTTAGTTAACATATAATGTAATTATGATTTCAGGAGTAGAATTTTGTGATTCATCACTTACATATAACACCCAGCGCTCATCCCAACAAGCACCCTCCTTAATGTCCATCACCCATTTAGGCCATCTTCCATTTAGCCCACCCCCCCCAATACCTTTCCAGCAATCCTCAGTTTGTTTTCTGTATTTAAGAGTCTCATAGTTTGCCTCTTTCTCTCTCTTTTTCTTATTTTTCCTTCCCTTTCCCCTATGTTCATCTGTTTTGTTTCTTAAATTCCACATATGAGTGAAATCATGTGGTATTTATCTTTCTCTGACTGACTTATTTCGCTTAGCATAATACCCTGTAGCTCCAACCATGTTGTTGCAAAAGGCAAGATTTCATTATTTTTGATCACCAAGTAATATTCCATTGTATATATATACCACACTTCTTTATCCATTTGTCAGTCAGTGGACATTTGGGCTCTTTTCATAATTTGGTTATTGTTGATAGTGCTGCTATAAACATTGGGGTGCATATGCCCCTTCAAATTAGCATTTTTGTATCCTTTGGATAAATACCTACTCATGCAATTGCTGGGTTGTAGAGTAGTTCTATTTTTAATTTCTTGAGGAACCTCCATACTGTTTTCCAGAGCGGCTGCACCAGTTTGCATTCCCACCAACACTGCGAAAAGGTTCTCCTTTCTCTGCATTCTCACCAACATCCATGGTTTCCGGAGTTGTTAATGTTAGCCATTCTTACATGTGTGAGGTGGTGTCTCATAGTGGTTTTGATTTGTATTTCCCTGATGATGAGTCATGTTGAGCATCTTTCCATGTGTCTGTTAGCCATCTGGATGTCTTTTTTGGAAAACTGTTTGTAGGATACACGTATTTTTAAAATATTTATGTTTTTATTTTATTTTTGAGAGAGACAGAGCGTGAGTGGGGGGAGGGGCAGAGAGAGAGGGAGACACAGAATCTGAAGCAGGCTCCAGGCTCTGAGCTGTCAGGACAGAGCCTGACGTAGGGCTCAAACTCATGGATGTGAGATCATGACCTGAGTTGAAGTCAGACGCCCAACCAACTGAGCCACCCAAGTGCCCCAATATATGTATTTTTAAAAAGCTCCCAGGTGATTCTTATGATCCCTTTGAGGAGGCATTGTCAGAAGTAGTACTCTGAGGAGGCATTGTCACAGATAATGCTTTGAGATTTATAGGCAGTTTTTTCTGACGTCAATAATCACGATTCTAAAGCCCAAGTTATAGCAAAAGATATTTGTCAAGTATGTAAAATTCTGCTAGAGCTAAACTGCGAAGAATATTCATATGTTATGTAAGATGTCATTCTTTTCTTTCATTTATTAACATGTGGTCTTCTTTTGAATCTTAATGGACTCTTAGCAATAGAATTTTAATATTTCTTTTATGTTGGTGTACTGCCTTCTTCATTCAGGAAACATCTGTGAGTTAGGTTTGCTCATTAAAATAAAAATCAAAATAAAAAAATTTTAAAAATTATGCCTTCAAGTTGCTTGCAATCTAGCGTGAGAGACGGGCAATGGAACAGGCAGCCATGGTGCAGTATTGAAAGTGCAAGGATGAGGGAAGCCCTAGGATTCATATGGGCATGCAGGAAGGCCATAACCTGGACTAGGATTAATCACACCCTGGGTCAGCATTGGCCTTGGAACCAGGCTACCTGTATTTTAATTCCATACGTACAGTGTAACAGATTAGGACATGTGACTTTAGCAAATCATGCCTCTATACTCTATACTCTATACTCTAAACTCTTTACTCTTTACTATACTCTAAAATGGGGTTAATATTGGTGCCCAAGTCATAAAATTGTCATGAGAATTAAATACGATGGCACATGTAAATTACGAACCCAGTAGTGAGTGCTCAGTACACATTGACATACGATAGCTACTGAACACATCTCAACTGAGAGCTGAAAAGTGTCTAAGAATGAGCCCTGAGAACAGAAGGGATCATCTAGGTCTATTCAATCTGATAAGGTCTTGCATTGTTAATACCCTTTTGCAATGCTAAGAGCCCCCCTCACTAGAAACACACACATAATACAAAGTCAGAAAAAAGTTAAATTACTAGTCTGGCAGGAAACTATAATATGCTCATCCTCTTTGATTAGTCAATTGCCAATGTGAAATAAATAAGAATGAAAAACAATTTAAGTTTTCATATGGATTTCCCTTTCATTTATTTCACTAGTCTTGCATTTTTTCCCCTGTGAGACTATGTGTATGAAAATTTTACTATGCTTAATGATTTAGCGAAACAACACATTTTGTAATCACAACAGTCTCAAACAGCCTTGAGGATACTTTTATGATCTATTTTTTCCTCCCATCTCTTTTTCTTCCAAGGTGTATCTATTCCTTAATTTTATTCAGTTCTAAGTTTAAATCTCAGATTCAATGAAAAAATTATCTAGATTTTTAGTCCTCCTTAGAGAAAAATGCTGGTGTGCATTTTCCCTTTTTGTTACCATCATTTGTTCAAGATTTTTAAAACTCAATGTCTACTGTGGTGCTATTTCATGTCTGAGAGAGCAATACTGCTCCATTCCCCAGGACTGGTCTGAGTCAAAAAAGAAGTGAAATCTGAACATTTCAATGACAATATCATGGTATTATTTAAACCTTACTGACATCTAATAATGAAATAGGCTTTATACATCAAGTAGAATTAGGTATAACACTTATTAGGTGAATTCATTTTACTTGGACTGACAGATGTGTAAACTCACACTTGAGAAGTAGAGGATAAATGATACTGGCAGATGAAATCTGTCAAGTAACTGAAATTCTGTAAGGATGAACTGTGTTACCTCTAATCACAATTGGAGGTGATGAGATCCTTGGTGTTGCTTCTTCTCTCCTGGCCTCCTTATTTCTCTAACTCTTGATTAAAATGGATCATATTTGTTCCTGCCAGTCCCTGTTTAAATTATCAGTGATAACCATAGCCAAAATTTTTGATGGTGATGAGTGGGGGAGACTTACCCACTGAGAGCATTTAGTAGAAAGCCAAACCTACAGCAATCTGCTGTAAAAAAAAATTGCTGCTTTATTGGTGATGGAACTGATATCCTTTTTTTAAAACTTCTTTTAATATTTATTCATTTTTGAGAGAGAGAGAGAGAGACAGAGAGAGACAGAGAGAGTCAGAGAGGGGCAGAGAGGGAGGGACACACAGAATCCAAAGCAGGCTCCAGGCTCTGAGCTGTCAGCACAGAGCCCGACACAGGGCTTGAACTCTCAAGTGGTAAGATCATGACCTGAGCAGAAGTCGAACACTTAACTGACTGAGCCACCCAGGTGCCCCTGGAATATTTCTATAATGGATATGATTTTTGTGAACGAGGAGTGCAGATATGAAAACAAAATTGGTAGCATTCTTTATTTTTCTATAACTCAAAATAAATATTATACATTGAACTCCCATTTAGTCCGATGGCAGAAAACTTAATCTGGCCATTTTCACACAAACTTGGTCAACTCAGGACTTTTTTCTTTTCACTGGCATGTTGTGTAAATTCCCAGGCTACTAAGAGAGCTTCCCAATGGGGGTGGGGTTGCCATTGCTTGGTGTCTGATACACTGGCATCTGCCGAAGGGTGTGACACCATCCTCAAGGCATGCAAATCTGATATACCTGCTTCTCAAACTTCACCTTTTTCCCACACCCTCCCCCGCCCCCAGCACACTAACCTTCCCAAAGATGGTTGTGACTGGATCTGCTTCTAGTTTAAAGGTGGAACTGCCTTCTGTGGAGAATGCCACTCCTTCTTCACAACCAAGATGCCCCTTTATTATTATTATTTAAAAAAAATTTTTTTAACGTTTATTTATTAATGAGAGACAGAGACAGAGCACGAGCAGGGAGGGTGGAGGAGGGGGAGACACAGAATCCAAAGCAGGCTCCAGGCTCTGAGCTGTCTGAACAGAGCCTGATGCGGGGCTCGAACTCACAAACCAGAGATCATGACCTGAGCCGAAGTCAGACGCTTAACCGACTGAGCCACCCAGGCACTCCAAGATGCCCCTTTACAATGTGAATTCTCTCTTGTGCTCATGCTCTCTCTCTCTCCCTCCGTCTTAGCATATTTTCCTGTCTTTTGAGGAACGTGAAAATTCAGCTCTTTCACCTCCCCACTACAGGCAGCAGGAGGTCTGACGGGGGCTACCTCAGGCCCCCTCTCTTCCTGGAACTACACTTATCATTTTTACCCAACTGCTATTGCATTTGCTGTGATAGGGAAGAGAGCTGAGAGGGGCTTACTGCCTCTCAGGTCCCAGATGGGAAGTGGGGAGCAAGTTCTCTCCACTTTCAGATGCCACAAAATTTATCGGAGCGCCTGCAGCTGTATTGTTCTCCCCTGTGGCAGGTTGCATTTTCAAAAGATAACCACGGGCTGGGCCATATCTCCCAACTCACATGCCCTACTTACAATGGGACTTTGACATTCCTCTCACTAAGTGGTCAGGTGGGTCTCTGTCCTTTCCCCTTAAGCCCGGGCAGGACTTTGTAACCACCTCAACCAGGAGAGTGTGGTAAGAATGATACCATGTGCGACTTCCGAGTCAAGTTATAAAAATGTCATGCATTTCTGCCTCATTCTCTCTGGACGTTTACTTGCCTTTGGAGTTCTGAGCTGCCATGTAAGGTGTCTGGCTGACCTGAGGCCACTGTGCTTCAAGGAAGCCCAAACTAGCACATATGTAGCAGAGACCATAAAGGGAGGCCCTGAGACTGCATAAGAGAGACCAGGTACCTGGCCAGCCCCAGCTGATACACCCGACCATTACACTCAAGCCACTGTCTGATTGCAGCTAAATAGGAGGTTCCTGAGGCAGAAGCATCCACCCAAAACCTTCTTGAATTCTTGATCTGCAGAAACTGTGAGAGATAACAGAGATTGGTTTTAAGCCATTGAAGTTTCATAGTAATTTGTTATGAGGTAATGGACCATTGGAACTTTCTTCCCTCCATCAATTTAATAGTGCTTAGTCGAAATGCTCTATTCTCAAAGACCTACATGGACACCTGACCTTCAAACCCCTTCCATTCCCAGTGCTAGCCACATAATCTGTGCTGCTGGGAGTGGGGATAGAGGCGGAATGGACATTCTGACTCTTCAGTTCTTCTCTCTCCAGGCTATCGCTTATGGCTTTTTGTTCTTTTCCTCAGCTCTGCTCCAATTTTACCTTTGGGTATCAAAACTAAACACAAAAGTAAAAACGAAACACCCTTTCTTTTGCCAAAAGAAAAAAAAATGACCTCTAAAACGATTTTTTTGGGCCATGATTTTCCAAGGCTTACTTAGAAACTTAAAATTCAAGAAATGGATTGTTTGGTTCATTTAGATGTATTAGCACTCCTCCAAGGCATTGGATGTTGCTAATTAAATGGAAAGAAGGGTCAGGAAATTTGTGTGTAAGGGGAAGAAACTTTGATAATATCTGAATGCTTGATCTTATCACTGTGACAAAAAAACAAGAACAATGAAAAACTACAGGGAGTCCATACCACAAACTAGTATGCATCAGGTTAAAAGAATCAGGTAAGTCTATGTGGATCCTGGAAATATTGTTAGGTGAAGGAAGCAAATTGCAGAAAAATAATAAGTATGGTTTCATACCATTTAAGCAAAAACATTTCCTTTTTTTAAATTAGTTTTGAGAGAGAGAGTGAGCGTGTACAAGAGTGGGAGGGACAGAGAAAGAGTGGGGCAGAGGGTCCAAAGGGGGCTCCGCACTGACAGCAGAGAGCCTGATGCAGGGCTTGAACTCACGAACCTCAAGATCATGACCTGAGCTGAAGTCAGACGCTTTAACCAACTGAGCCACCCAGGCGCCCCTAAGCAAAAACATTCCTTAAACACAATAACAAAACAAATGTATATACATATTTGTGTGTGTGTGTCCATGAATGAATATATAATCTTTAAGCAATCACTTTTAACTATGGTGAGAGCACTGACTTATAGAAAAGGAGCTTTCCTTTGTATGGTTTGAACTTTTATTTTTTTAAAGTATTAATTTTGCAATTTAAATTTTTAAAAATTGTATTAAATTTAACAATAAAATGTGCTAAGAAAACCGAACCATCTATCTGACACCAGCATTAATAAACAAACATTAACAGCCACAAATATTTAGATATACTTTATGGAGAAATATAACATAGATTAAAGTTCAAATCAAGTTTTGAAATAATATAAAAATCTTACATATGTAAGTTTTCAAGTCATAATATAAGAAAAAAGTTATGGCATGTCTTCCAAAATGTCATGTTTTAAGATGCTGTTAGAGTTTGTAAATACCATTTTTGTTGTGTAGCCAGAATAATCATTTTTCTCATGAAATGTGACATAGACATTAATTAATCCTGGGTCTCTTAGAATTATTGCAACAACTCAAAACTAGCCACATCATTATATATTAATTAAATCAATGTATATTTAAAGAGTGGCTACTATGTGTCTGGAACAGAAATTGGTCATATTTTAGAAAAGTGTTGGTCCCTACCCCTGTGGAATTTCTAACCAAGTGGATGAGGCAATAATTATTTATAATCACACAAATAAACATATAATTACAAATGTATTAGGTTTTCCGAATCAGTGATTTATGATCTCAATCAGGGGTGATTGAGAAGACATTGGAAATGTTCAAGAAGACTTGGAAATATCTGGAGACATTTTTGGTGTCACAAATGATTGGGATTGGAGTTGGGTGGTGCTATCTACAGGGTAGAGGCCAGAGATTCTGCTCAGATCCTTCAACCCATAGGACAGCCCTGTCTCCCACAATAAAGAATCATCCAGCCCAAAATGTCAATAATGCCAAGGTTGAGAAACCCTACTATAAAGGAAAAATGTAGTGTATTTAGGAGCATATAATGGTGGTAATTGGTGATTTAGGTATGGCCTCTCTGTTATTCAGTACAGAAGCTCACAGAAAGGTAAATTATCCACCAAAGACAAAGGGCGTACATGTTTTGCCTTGATTTCTTTGCTTGCCAACGTACACAGGAATAAAACTTCAAATAGGAAAGACCGCATCCCCTTTTCTAATGAGGAAGTCAGAAAATAAGACGAGATTTGGCAAGCCCCAACTTGAGAAATGGAAGCAAAGGATGTAACTAGAAACCATCTCAGAAATCTAATCAGCCTCACAGGGTAAGAACCATGATTATCAGAAACTCGACTTTCTCTTATTTGTTATTTCAGTTGCCCCCAATTTATTCGAGATTAAAAGCAAAAGCAAATGAATAAACAAAAACAAAACCCAAACCCAGACCAACTAAAAGAGCCTATGTGGCTGACGTCGAATGCAGCATGGCAAAGGGGAACCGGGCAGACGGAGCCCCATTCTGCAGCTCGTCCTATAGAAGAGCACAACAGCCAGAGAGCTATTCTGTAAGTGCAATGCCAGCTGACCAAAGCCAGGAGGTTCTGGAAAAGGAGAAAAACATGAGAATAACCCAGGGTTAACAACATAAAGATCCACCTAGAATTTACCCGTGGTAAATTCCTAATGGAATTATCAGCTTTGTCTATCAGGCTCATCTCTTGCTAGTTGGTTGGTGAGATGATAGTAGTTAATGTTTGAGTTCACCAACTCTCTCTTTTTTTTAATTTATTTTTTAATGTTTATTTTATTTTTGACAGAGGCAGAGACAGAATGCGAGAGGGTTAGGGGCAGAGAGAGAGGGAGACGCAAATCCGAAGCAGGCTCCAGGCTCTGAGCTGTCAGCACAGCTAGAACTGTGCTCGAACTCACAAACCATGAGATCATGAGCTGAGCTGAAGTTGGACTCAACCGACTGAGCCACCCAGGCACCCCTGAGTTCGCCAACTCTCTTATGTAAGATGTTTCTGGTGCCTTTCTGGAATTTTCCACCTGTATAGGAGAAATGTGGAAGAATAGAGCCAGAAGAACATTCCTAACAGGAGAATATAATGTAAATCTATCCAGACACTAGAAGGTCATCACCAATCCAGACATGAAATGACAAGTAGTCTTTTTGTCCCTATACAGTCAAAATTAAGGCCAGTGAGGTTTTGTAACTCTTGCCACATTCCTGCCTGGAGAGGTCTGCTCCAAGTTCTCTCAGAGAAAGGAAAATGTAGCCTTTCTCCCCTTTCTTCATACATGTTGTTCAACATCTCTTAGACTTTCCATGCAAGGCCTATAAGCCAAAGGTATTAACATCCCTGGCAAATGGGAAAGAAGCTAACTAGCATAAAATCAAATGGTTGATTCTTTGTCATCATGATGAAAAATTTTCTACACACCTGTGCTACATGGTGGCAGTTTTTCATGAAAATCATCTTGGGTCACATTTGAGTTAAAAATGATTACCACAGTATTTTCTTTTTAATTTGACTTTTTACAAAATGATGTATAGTGTAGGCTTATTTTTTTTTTCAAAAAAACAGGTAAATACTATAAGAATTTGAAAAATTCCAATTAACACAAAGGGGAAAATAAAAACTTCTTTAATTTCATTCCAAGGCAATAAACATTATTAATATTTTAATTTGTTCTTATCTCTATCTTTAGCCTATGGATATGTTACTAATACATTTTAAAATGAGGTGAAATGGATATAAAGAATTCATGTTCCAAAATATATGAAGAACTTCATTTTTTGAAAGTTATAGGTTACCCTGACATATTTCTTCTTCCCTAATACATAAATAAGCAAAGAAGCTTGAGAACTGACATGGAACAAAGAGAGGTAAAAATATATCTGTCATATGATTTCCAAGGTGCTAAAATTTGGTCAAAATCATTTCTTCTGTGATTAATTTTGGACCCAGAGTTTTTAATATTTGACATTTCTATAAAGGGACTATTGTAGAAATAGAAAATTCTGTCTCTTTTCCCAAGAGAATTATTTATTGATTAGCTCTAGCTTTGCAACCTAAGCACTTGGTACTTATTTGCAAATGAGTCGCTTAATAGGACCACCTACATGTAACTCAATTATCTTTGTTTTCTGCAGAGAAAAATCAGTGAAAATTGTATTTGTGCTAATCTGTAACCTATTACTTGAAATTTATCGTGAGTCTAAAAATATTAGTGAATAGAATAGCATCCCATTTCTTAATTATTTCATTTCCTGGCAATAGGTGACTTAGCCTTTGGTGCCCAGATTCATCCTGGCTAACCCCATCTCTTATTTTAGCTGTGGCTGTTGTAGATGGGTCTATGGAAGCTTCAACTCACAGAGGGAGGGAGAAACCCCTGACCCAGGGGCTTTATACGTGTGCTCCCTGTGTGCCTCACAGACCCCAAGTACTGGCAGGATGTTCCTTCGTTAGTACATATATACAACTCAAAACCTTGGAGCAGTTAGTATCCCTGAAGGCAACTGTCAACCAATGGGGCCAGAAGTTGATGGAAAATTCCCTCTGTCTTCCATGGTCACAATTCTAGGAGCTATCCAGTATACTTTTCCTTGGGAAAACTGAACCCTGTTGTCATAGCACTGATGTCATTAACACATAGTTTTATTGGCTTGTCCTCCTTCTGTGCCTCATGCTCCTCCCCACTCCTGCTCCCTGGGCTCACCTCCCAAATAATTGCTTACTCACAAACCCTTCATCAAACTCTGTTTTCAGGAGAATCCAATGAAGATAACAGGTAAGGGTGGTCTAATAATTTATATACAAATAACCTTCTAATGAAATTGAACCATCTTGTTCTGTATATGAGATCAGAAGTATGTTAAGTGGAACTTTAGAATACATGCCCTTCTGGGGGTGCCTGGGTGGCTCAAGCATTTAAGTGTCTGAGTCTTGATTTCAGCTCAGGTCATGATATCACAGTTCGTGGGATCGAGCCCCATGTCAGGCTCTGCACTGGCAACACAGAGCCTGCTTGGAATTCTCTCTCTCTGCCCTTCTCTGGCTTACATGCATGCTCTCCCTCTCATTCGCTCTCAAAATAAATAAACTTAAAAAAAAGAGAAGGATGCATGCCTTTTTGAGGAAGAATAAATTCAACCACTAAATCTTAATTAAATTTCTGGATACTTTATTCAAACTTCTAATGTGAGTTCATATCTAACACTACCAATTACTGGCATAGTCAGTAATTTCCAACATCAGAGTTTCTAACATCACAGAGACTTAATTTAATCATCTCTATATTAAAAGTAATGATATCTACCTCAGTAGATAATATCTAATTCAGAGTGGAATTGAAAGTGATAAGCTGTAAAAGGTAAGAGATCATGAAGCACCTTGCAAATCATGATAAGAAGCCTGGATAATATTTTGAAGCAATGGAGACTTGTGAAGTGTTTAAAGAATAACTGATTAGGGGCGCCTGGATGGCTCAGTTGGTTAAGCATCTAATTCTTGATTTTGGCTCAGATCACGATCTCACCAGTTCATGGGTTAGAGTCCTGCATTGGGCACCGTGTTGACAGTGCAGAGCCTGTTTGGAATCCTCTGTCTCCCTCTCTCTCTGCCCCTTCCCACCTCATGCTGTCTCTGTCTCCCTCAAAATAAATAAATAAACTTAAAAAAAAAAGAATAACTGATTAGATTCACACGTTAGAAAGAATGACTGGTGGTAGAATAGTGGATGGAAATGAGGGCACGAAGAAAGGGCAACCTGATAGGAGAGTGTCATCAAGCAAGTGAGAAATGATGGTAACACAGTCACCTGAATCAGAAGTGCTGGAGTAGGGATGGTGAGAAGTGGGCACCATCTTTGACCGAGAAACTTGGTGACCAAACTGGTGTTAGGGAAAGAACAGTAGAACAAAAGGTGGCACCTGTGTTTCTGTCTTGGGTCACTGCCTAGATGGGGAGCCCTTTGCTGAGCTGGGACCACAGGAGGACATTGAGCAGGTTTGGTGGACTGTGGTGGGCCTGGATCTGTGCATGTTGAGTTTGATCTACCTATGACACTTCGTAGCAGAGCACAGTTGAAAGAGGATGGAACCAGAAGGATTTCCTATAGGAAGTGACAGCTAAGGTGAGACCTGAGAGAGTAGAGGTTATGGAGATGAACATGGGAGCAGATGTGGACATTAAAAAAGACAGCTCTGGTAATGACAATGGGAGTGCATATACAACGAATAAGGAAGTGGCTTACTACAATGCAGAAGAACCAAAGGCTGGCTGACATCCAGAACTGCTAAGAGATAGCTTTTGTTTTTAACACTGAAGCAGGAGATCGACCTTTGTAATGTTATCTGTATTTTTTTCAAATGGTTATAAACAAACTATTTCTCTTTAGATCCAGCCATTCCCCGCCCCCCCCCCCCACAGCTTCTTTAAAAAATATCCTTTGCTCCCTAAATGCTGGCATTATAATCCTCTTTAGTGTCTTTATTTCATAGCAGGGAGTTACTGAGCTGTCACATAGAGGCTGCCAAGGCCGAAATGGTATTCAGAGCGTTTTCCAGAGGCAAAGATAGGGCTGTCCTTCACTTAGAAATTTCATTAGGAATTATACACCAACAGGAGTATGGGTGTGGAACATTGAGTGGCACAATCTGAATTAAAATTGGTTTGGTTGTGAAATGGCTCTCTTGTTTAAAAACCACATCCTTTCAGAAGAACTCAGAGAAAACCAAAAGCTTCTACCATATTCTTCACAAATTTAAATATTTATAGCACGTTCGTTTACTTGGATCTCTTTTATTATGCCGCCTACAGACTTGAAAACTACTGTAGATTTGAAAACATGTTTGACCCTTGGTTACATGATGAATCATGTAATAATGACACCGCAGTTAAGTTACCAGAATAAATGCAATCAGATACTTGGGAGAGAGGGAAAAAGAAAATTCTTAGGTGGCAAATCTAAATAATGAGCTAAGGGATAGTTGCCTGAAAAAGACTTGCTAAGGAAAGGCATCCAACACATCCATCAGTAATAGAATTCTTATTTCCTTTTGCCTTAATTCTGCTACAAGTACTGTGGACGCTTAATTATTTTGACATGTGATCTTTCTAGCTAGAGGAGTTAATATGCTAAGGCTTGGGAGTCTGGATTTAATTTTGCCCTAAATGAGCATGGATTTAACATTTTTTGTTTTTGTAGCTAAAGATATTTTAAACGTTATACATATGTGTAACACACATAAATATACACATACATAAGCACACATATATACCTATATGCATACATACATAAGTATGTATACATACATACACAGATATGTAAATATACATATATATAATTTCATGGCTTCCAGGAATATACTTTTAAATAGCTTTAATGTATGTTTGTGAAAGAGCTGAGCTAATTACTGCTCTGTGGTGATTTCTTAAGAATGTCATAAAACAGTTTTAGAAGATCAAAGGAAAAATGGACTCTCCAGGACATGTTTAAAAAGGTATTGTCATTTCTGTTTGATAGGGATTAAATCAAGACATAAACAAACTTGGTTTGGTTGACTTAAATATGTCGTATGCTTTCTTAGAGTTTCTTATTTGCTTGTCCTTTCTGGATTTTAAGAGTTCTTTGATTTTTTCAACATTGGTGCACTCTGAAAGGTCATCCTGATACGCTATGGGTTTCATTAGTGCTTCAGCTTGCTATTATGAAAACATTCCCGCTCAGTAAAGAGTTTGAGATGGACACATTTTCTATACTTTTGTGATATTTCAACATATTATGAAATAATAAAGAATTACGTGGTTGCCTTAGGGTTTTATTAGACTTCACAGGATTATTGATTTTTGTTGTTGTTTTTGTTTTGGTGATCACAAACTTTATTAGTTAAATAAAGCACGTTCAACAAATATGTTTGTGTTTTTACTCAACCCTTGCTCCTTGCTATCTTTCAGAGTAACAAATGATCCTGAAGAGTGAATGTCTAATTTTTGTGGATATATTTTTATCTATGGTTTTCATTTCTGAAGAGTGAGATCTGATCCTCCAAGATGCCAAAGTCTCTCCAACCCATCCCCCTCTTTAGGAAATTACTCTGTGATGCGTTTTTAGCAAATCAGGCAGAACTGAAGGAAGGGGGAAAATCATCTGCCATTGTTGGTGTGTGTCTTGCATGACAAATATGTTGTCAAAGAAATACTGAAGGAATACCAAGAAGAAGAGACATGATATAAAATAAGTCAGAAAATGAGATGTAGAGTTTATATTTTTACATGAAAAAATAATTTTGAAAATTAGAATCCATTAATGCAAAAAGTATATATTAATATCTCTAGATATAAGTCCCTGCCCTTTCAGTACAGTTAGGTTATCTTAGTGATTTGGTTCAGGCAGGACTATGCCTTTCTTTTCTTGAACTGGGTGCAGAGCTATATCATTATATTTTTTTATGCTTTTCACCTGCTGTAGCCTACATAAATCAGTAAAAGGAAATTTGGCCTGGCAGAAGAGACAGATCACAGATCACAGCTGCAGAATCTAAAATTCCTGATCAAACTGATCAACAATGTAAAGAAGCACATACATTTGTCAAAGGTTCAGTGGCTTTATCTTGGGATCTTTCTAAATAAAGAATCCCTCTACCAGATCCAGAATTTGTAATTTATTATTAATAAGAATAAATATTTCAGTGTCTGTGCATGTTCATTTGTGTATCTGAAGAGGTTAGTGATGAACACTTAAAGCTAGCGTTTTGGTTTGCTTGTTGATTGCATAGTGTACATGTGCATGAGTGACTACATGTCTATTAGTCTCTAAAAAAGCCTGGCCCTCAGGCAAGACTGGATGTCCATGATTCTAGGATAACATTCAGCTATCAGTATCCCATTAATAAATGATATTATTTGCACACTTTGAGCCTTCTCCCATACCACCAGACCTGTCTACCTAGCAAATTCCAGACTCAGCTGATACCAAATATGTTACTTTTAGATAAGATCTGTTCCAGAATCTGGACTATTTGATTTCTAATCCCAGGAGCTGGGTCTTTCTTCCTTAAGGGCAGGCCATCCTGTCAGTCTATCTGGATCTTCTCTACTCCCATTCTGCATCATGAAGTCTAATATCCTATATTTCATCCTCTTTGACTTCGGGTGTCAAATGACTCTGCCAATGGCTGGGATTTTAGCTACAAACCTGGAAATTACAAGGCAAATCTTATCTTTATAAATACAAGACATCAAGGGTGGATAAAATTTAGTATAATTTACCAGGAGTTCTAAGTTCCAAATTTTAAAGTCTCGATTGCATTACTATTCCATTACTTAGTTTATATACATACAACACTCTCATTCACATTATACCTGTTCTGTGTAGTTTTCAAGGGTGGTAAGGTAAGCAATATCCATTTGAGTTGAAAGGTTAATATAGTATGCCTAGAGCTTTATTTTCTTGAGTTCAGAAGGGATTACCCCAATCTTTGTGTCAATCAAGACTTCACCGGAATTATTCAGTGTCTTCTTTCAAATAGTCTATTTTCTTTTCTGGATCTCACTTGTGGTGACACTGGTTTCTTATCAGTTGTGCTATAGTGTTCCTTAGTTTTGTCATTTCATACCAGATTTATACCTGGCTGTTTATAAACCAGGTAGAGCCTGGCATAGACCATACATGTGGGCAATCTGATTAGACTCTCTGCCCTTCAGTTTTTCTTGAACCAAGTTTAATTTTGTAGCTTCTTGGCTTTTGATAGGAACTGAGGTTGATCAGGAGGAAAGGAGGACAAAGAAACAAAAAGTGTAACATAGAAAGTGAAGCAAGAAAGGGGCACCTGGGTGGCTTAGTCGGTTAAGTGACTCTTGGTTTCTGCTCAGGTCATGATCTCACGGTCTGTGAGTTTGAGCCTCGCACCGGGTTCCTTGCTGACAGCACAGAGCCTGTTTGGGGACCTCTCCCTGTCCCTCCCCCTGCTTGCTTAGAATGAGAAATAAATAAACAAATAAACAAATAATAAAATATGTAAGAAAGTGAAGTAAATGTTCTCAGAGGTAGAGGCTATGGATAGGCAAGTCCATTCAATATAGGTTTAACAAGAAGACTGGGTTTTAGTGAGTCTTTTTGTGTTTTGGGCGTTTATTAAGAAACACTAAGGCTAGGAGTTTGCTACTCCTGATGTAGGGTGTAGGTGTTTGCACATAAGATATTAACCCTTTACACTGACAAGCTCTTGCTGAAGCACAGCCCCACTGTTTTTCCTCTAAACCAAAGCTTATTACTGGGGGCCACCATGCTCAGCTTTTATCACTCAGACACATCCACCTTTTCTTTCTCTACATTACTTTTTTGCATGTCTTATATCTCCACAATTCTTGGTTATGATTTTTAAAAATTCTTCATTTTTCTCATGTCACACTCACGTGTAGAGTTGATCATGGTCTCAATTTATGACATCCCACCATTCTGATGCAATCAAGACCTTTCTCTTATTCCCTTTTCTATATCCCCCTTTTTCTTGACTCCCAAGCATATTCTCTTCTCTAATAAATGTCTACTTTTTGGATATGCATGTACCCTTCTAAAATATAATATTTGTAAGAGTTTTAAATGTGCATATGTGGCATTTTGTTGTAGACACTCAAATTGCCTCAAATTTCCAGGAAACACAAATAACGCTGCAACAAATATCCTTGCAAATGTCACATAATGGATTTTGAGAACATTTCTCTGAGATTTATAGCCAAGAGTGGGATTGCTGGGTATATAGGCTTTCTGCATGATGAGTTTCACTAAGTACTGTCAGATTGTTTTTCAGAGTGACTCAAACCTTTCTCTCTCATCAATAATATGTGGGGCTTTGAGCTCACTCACATTCTCATCAGTATTGGGTCGTATCCAAATTTTTAAAATTTTCTAATTTGATGGATTTAAAGTGATATCTCATTGTTTGTTTAATCTGTGTTACTTTAGTTACTGATGAGTCTGAGGATTTCTTATCCATTCAGTTTTCCTTTTTTTGTGTGTGTGATTCTTATTCTAGTACTTGTCTATTTCCTTTTTCTTTTGATTTGCAAGAGTTTCCTATTTTTAAGTTATCCTTTGGCAGTTTTAGATATTATTGGTATCTTCTACCATTCTGTCATCTGTTACCTTTGCCCATACTATTTTTGTAAAAGAAAGATCCCTAATTTTGATATAGTTAAATTTGTCAATTTGATGAACATATCTTGTATCCCTTAAGTACACATTTTTTTCTGCCACAAGGTCACAAAGATCTCTCCTTGGCATTTGCTATACTGACTTCATAATTTTACATTTAAATCTTTAATTTAGTGTTCATCTTTATGTATTATACAAAGATCCAGCTTATTTTTCTGGAGATACTGAGACTTCCCCAACATAATCTACTAAACAATGAATTGTTCCCCATTGGATTTGATGTTCCTTTTATCATACATTAGGTTTATATATATATATAGGATCATATGTATATATAATATATAATATATGTAATACAAATATGTGCATATTAGCTCTCTTTAAAGTTTCATTGGTTTATTTATTCTCCACCAATATCATTTGGTTTTTACTAAGGTTTGTAGCTTTATTATCTAGTAGAAAAAGCATCTCTCTTCACTCTTCTTTTTGCCTTACTGGGCTATTCATGGATTTTGTATTTCATATAAATTCTAGAATAAGTGTTTTTATATTTTTAAAAATGTTGCTAAATTTTCTATTTGGATTATAATAAATTCAGACATGAATCTGGGGAATATTGACATCTATACAATGAAAGTTACCTGTTTGTCAACATGGAATATTTCTCCAGTTATTCAGATCTTTTTAAATATTTAATTTTAAAAATTTTAATTTTATTATTATTATTTTTTTACATTTATTTATTTTTGAGAGATAGAGAGAGAGACAGAGTGTGAGTGAGGGAGGGGCAAAGAGAGAGGGAGATACAGAATCTGAAGCAGGCTCCAGGCTCTGAGCTCTCAGCACAGAGCTCAACAGGAGACTTGAACCCAGGAACCGTGAGATCGTGAGACCTAAGCTGAAGTCTGACGCTTAACCAATTGAGCCATCCATGAGCCCCTGAAGTTGACTACATTCTTAATTATAACTAAATCTAGAAGTTTGGCTTCCACGTGAATCTAAGTTTTCAGATTTGCAATAGTATATTCCTATTATTTTTCTTATTTTTCAGAATATTATTTGAGATTCTAGATTTATAAATTTTAGAACAATTTCAGAATCATTTTTTTTGGATTTCATGTCCCTTTTTTTTTGTCCAAATTAGATTTTGACTTGGATCGTGTTAACTCTACACTATCCAGTATGGTAGTCATTAGGTGCATGGGGCTATTGAGGACTTGAAAAGTGGTAGTACAAATTGAGATAGGCCATAAATGTAAAATACAAACCTACTAGCAAACCCCAGTACAAAAGTAAATAAAATATGTCATTAATAGTTTTTATAATGTTGTATGTCAAAATGATTGTAGTTCAGGTGTATTGGTTAAATAAAATATATTATTAAATATAATTTCACCTGTCTCTTTGCTCTTTTTCTGTTTTTTTTCCCACTTAATCACTTTTATTGTCATATAAATATGTATTCCCAGGCAAAGTGATTCTACTTTTTCTTAAGTGTCTAGTAGAATGTTTAAAATTATACATGGGTCACATATTATGTATATTAGACTTTGCTAAATTAAATATTTAAATGATTTAGGAGGAAATTTTCTCTTGAAAGCAAAAAATACAAGTATGGACTTAAATTTAAGCCTTCTTGCATACAAGCAAGTAAAGATTCAGCACATTTACCTTTACTATCCTCACACACACACACACACACACACGCACACGTATACAAACACTGTCAGGATTCTGGCTTTGAGCGTGTAAGTAGAGGGCATGCTATTTCAGTCCAGTAGGGAATATGGAAGACTTGGAGGAGAAAAAGATGGGCTGGGTTTGGGACACGTGGAGTATGAAGGGTATGTATGGTTGACATCTAGGAGGAAACACTTCCTTTCGCATATGGTTGTACATGTAGGTCTGAAGCTCAGGAGGGAAGCGTGAGCTGACAATAGTGAAGTCAGAGTCATTAGCCCATTATTTGGCATTAAGCATCAATAGGGCCTTGTCTCGACTGTTTACTGATTAAGATGTTTCCTATTCATTAGGAATGAATAGGATGTTTCCTATTCATTAAGATGTTTCATATTTTTCAGGAGTATTTATGTTTTAATGAAATACTTTAAAGAATACTTTAAATATCAAAAATACCTTAAAGACCTAGAAGAAAATCTATTTAGGGAAAAAGATGGGCAATGGAGTGATAATTATTTTAAGACTAACCTGCTCCTAAGAGGGGTATGTCTGTAAAAAAAAAGTGCTCTGGAAATCCCTTTACCTAATTGAGTCAACTCAGGGAGGAATTCAAGGGTAACCACACAGTCTAAACAAGAGGAGGAGAATTCATCCAAAGACAATCAGGCATTCTACTAAAATATTTTTATTTATTGATGGAAACACATTCAAGGTGAGGTGGAGTGGGTGGGAGGGTCAAGATGGAGCCAGGACATAAGCCAAGGAATGAAGCTTATGACAGGATAAAAATAGGAGAGACGTTTCAGAATAGTAAGCAGATTGCAAAGTGGACTATTACTAAATAAAGAACAAACAGGTGCCCACAGCTCTTTGGCTGGCTGGAGCGAGCGACCTTGCTGCAAAGGTGAGACTCCCTTCTAGTGCCTCAGAGGGTGATCTCACTCTGCCACCACCACAACAGAAAAAGGCTTACTCTAAAAGCCATGGCAGGCTGGGCAATTCTGACCTGTCTTTTGGGGCTTTTTTCCCCTGAAGTCCCCATCTCATTTGTAAGACCTGCTGACTAGTGTCTGACATCACAGACCCAATTCTGTCACATGTGGGTGCATTCTAAGTCTATGCTTTGGCCTTCTTGCTGGACTCCTTAACTGATGGAGGTTAACTGGCATCTCAGTCAGTCTCAAGTCAACAGTGATCAATTTTCTCAGAGATCCTCAGACAATTACCTAGGGACTTGAAAGAGTGTTCAAACTCATCCTTTCTAACTGAGACTGTCCACATCCTCTCTAGGAATTTCTGGCTGGATTTGATTGCTCTCTGGATGATTTCACATTACACAGATGATTCCCATATTATATATGGGAACTGACAATGTTAAAAGACTAAGAAGATTCTGATAGAATATTTAGGGTAAATGTTTTCAAAAAAATTTTTTCCCCATTTCTGATTAAAGACTGTGTTATACTTAGTTCCTTCACCCCTTGGCTCTATATGTCATGAAGGTGAGAGACAGTGAGTCACTTGTCAGAAAGTGGTATAATAAGGAGCTCTGGTTTTCACACTGTCTAATTTTAATTGTGGATAGTTTTTTTAAAGTTTATTTATTTTGAGAGAGACAGAGACAGTGTGAATAGGGCAGGGTCAGAGAGAGAGGGAAAGAGAGAGAGAGAATCCCAAGCAGCCTCCACATTGCCAGCACAGAGCCCATTGTGGGGCTCAGACTCACGAAACCATGAGATCATGACCTGAGCCAAAACTGAATCAGATGCTTAACTGACTGAGCGACTCAGGCGCCCCTGTGGATAGTTTTTCTTACTTGGAACATCCATATGGGAAAGTTTAGTAAACACAAATTATTGTATGGAAACCTCTTGTTAGAATGTATAGACAGATATATAAACAGATAAATAGATGAATGGATAGATGGTAAAATAAAAAGAGAAACAGAGAGAGTGTGACTAGAACTAGTATGTACTTCTTTCCAGTCATAGGAGTGACTTTTTTGTTAGGAAGTGTTAACTCATCCAGGAGATTTTGTAGGGGAATCACATTTTGAAATCTGAAGTTCCAGTTCTTTCTGTTGGTTACCAGCAGCTTGCAGGCTAGAATCCTTCCTCGTGCACATTCTTCAGTAAACCTAACAGGAAACAATCGTGGTTCAAATAAGATTGGCCCACTTTAAGACCAGTTCCAGTTTGGTATGACATGAAGAAGAAGAAAGGAGGAGGAGGAGGAAGGAGGAGGACGAGGAAGAGAAAGAGAAGGAGGAGGAAAAAGGAGAAGAAGGACAGGAAAAGGGAAAGAAACACAACTACAGTTCTAAAAACCATTCAAAAGTGGGGTGTCTGGGTGGCTCAGTTGGTTAAGCTCCCAACTCTTCATTTTGGCTCAGGTCATGATCTCATGGTTCATGAGTTTGAGCCTCACCTCAGGCTCCATGCTGATAGCACAGAGCCTGATTGGGACTCATCCTTCCCCCGCTTATGCGGGTGCACACACATGCATGCACACACACACTCTCTCTCTCTCAAAATAAATAAACTTTAAAGAAACAAAAATAAATTATTGAAAAGTAATGTAGGCCTCTGCTGAAAAACCCTTAAAGACATCCAAATGGAAATTATACAGTGGGGTTTACATAGTAAATTATAAATTAAACTTCCTAAAATCCTTTATTAGACATGCCTTCCCCTCTCTCAAATTCTCTGTAGTTACACAGATCTCTGCATATCCCTTTATGAGTCTGTCTTTTTAGATGACCTTTCTTTGCGTAGAGCAACCTATTCGTTACCTAAAAGGTATAATAGCACGTGTGTAGGTGGAGCGGGTTAGAGGATTATAATTACTCATTATTGCTTTTGTCATACAGAGATGGAACTTTTCGTTCTCATTAGGAGCAAAAGTTAAAGCTGTATGGAAATATAAAATTGTCTTTGTGGTATTAAAAATTCCTTTCAAAAGTTATAAAAATATGCCTAACCAGCTGACCTCCCTTTAGTCCTGAGAACAGGCATCTCCTTGGCAAGAAGAGATGAAGAAAGAAGAGGAAGTTAGGAATTGTCCTGGGTTGTAGAGAAAGGGCATGCCTTCACCTCATAGAGAGAGAAACCTCACAGGATGGAGTCTGAGGACTTGGCTTTGGGCTCTGATAGGCTACTTCCTGCTAAGAGGGTCTTGGGCAGGTCACTTAATCACATGGTGCCTCTCTCCCCATCAGCAAATGTGGAGTAATGGTATATTTATCCTCATCAAACCTTGGCTGTTGCCCTATACAAGTGAATCAAAAGGTCTTGGTGCTGATACTTTGTCTGTCACTGAGCAAGGCAAGTATTTGTTCTCTCAGCCTTGATCTCTCCATCCATTAAAAAAGGCTGTTGAGAGGTACACAGGAGATAATAAATATGAAGCTGCTTTGAAAATTATAAACACAGGGGCACCTGGGTGGCTCAGTCAGGAAAGTGTCCGACTCTTGATTTCAGCTCAGGTCATGATCTCAGGGTTCATGAGATTGAGCCCTGTGTCGGAGGCTGCTTGGGATTCTATCTCTTTCTCTCTCTCTCTCTGCCTCTCCTTGCCTATCTCTCTCAAAATAAATAAATAAACTTAAAAAAAAGAAAAATATAAACACAATCAAAATATAGGAGACTTTATAGATCCAAGAGAAAGAATACGATTCTCTCTCTCTTGAACTTTTTGGGAAGGTTTTTTTGGTGTAAGGGGACTGTATTAATTTGCTATGGCTGTTACATAGACTGAGTGACTTAAACAACAGAAATTTATTTCTTCATATTCTGGAGGCTTAGAAATCCAAAATCAAGTTGTCAGCAGGGTTGTTTTCATTTCAAGATCTCTCTCATTGGCTTATAGATGACTGTCTACTCCCTTTGTTTTCACATGGTCTTCCCTTTGTTTGTGTCTGTGCCCTAATCTCCTCTTATAAAGATATTAGCCATATTGAATTTGAGCCTACCCCATGATTTCATTTGCCTTAAATTACCCCTTGAAACGCTCTATCCCCAAATACAGTCGTATTCTGAAATATGGATGTTAGGATTTAACATACGCACTTTGGAGAGGACACCATTTAGCCCATAAATGTCACCTTTTTTCTTTTGAATTGTTAATTTTTCTTTCAAGAGTCTGTTATATTACTACTTTAAGTTGTTTTGTGAACAGTCAGACTAATGTCCTGATTTCTTCTGCATTTATTCACTCACAATTTGAAGAAACACTGAAATTCTGAATTCTATATTTTCAGGTTTCGAGTTCTTTAAGAATTCAGGAAGGAGCAGTAATGTCTTTGAGACCTTATTCATCAATCTCCTTTGAGATTTGTTTATGGTTTTCCTGCCAATTTACAAAAGTAAACATTACTAGTGATTCATCTTAGTTGATAAACAGTTTCCAAAAAGGAAAGGACATTTCCATTAAATAAGATCTGCTTTAAAGTAGTCATTCATTGTTAATTGTAATTCCCCAAACCATCTTCTGGTGACCAACTAAACCTAGTACTTTTCTGTACTTTTGTAGATCAAAGATAAAGAAGTGGGATCTATAATTTCCATTAGCTCAGCAAAAATTATATAAAGTAATGAAATCCACAGGATAATCTCTTAGGAAATGTTTACCTTCTATATTTGTTAGGGTGGCAAATGCAGAATATATTTAATATGTATTTGTAACATATATATTTGTCTTGATTTATGTATACAAATGATTTTTCCAGTTCTTACTGCCTAGAGTGCAAATGGAGTACTTTAACAAAACCAATTCAAATTCCACTGTCCTTAAAGTTTGCCAGTGATCAAGAAGTTCAGCTTCCTCATTAGGTATTTAGGGAGAACTGAGCCCAGTTAGGTGTTGAGCTGGAAAAATATGTCATCCTTTTAAACTAAAACTCACCCCTTCTTTCTGAAGACTAAAGCTTCCTTACTGAGTCGAGGGCCTTGTGTCTGAATACTCCACTTAACATGGAGTCTCTCTTGGAAGGTTCTTCAGCTGTCTTGCAAATAGATTTAGCTGGGCTAGATGGCAAGTCAGATACATTCATGTACCCCTGAGTTCTGGCAACAAGTCAAGCAGGGACTCCTGCCACATATAAAATATATTGAGAATGTTTTAAAAAGTGCTTCCTTTTACATTATCTTTTTCAAGTCTCAAAGTAGAGATGTTGGCTGAGTACAGTCATTCTAATTTTGGAGATGAGAAAATGAACTGTTACAAGGTCAGATAATTTGCCAAGGTTACAACTAGTAAGTGGTGGTCCTAAGATTAAAACCCAGACATTTCAGAATCAAGTCCAGAGAACTGAGAGTCCCTACATATATTAGGATAAGGGATTAGGAGATAGCCACTTCTCTCTGTTACTTAATTGCATTGGCTGACTTTACAATGGCTGAAGGAATTGTGAGGAGAACTAGAACCTTGTCTACAATTGGGATCCAATACATATTTGAGTCTGATTAACTAGGAGAGGGAGAAATGACAAAAGACAAATCATAAGAAGGAACTGTAGGCCCCCCAGAAAGAACTGATCTGAAGTGAGAAGAACAAGAGATGAGTAGGCAACCTGGATTCAGTGTGCACTGTCACTGGAAGCTACTCTCACACCAATATGGAAGTCTCCTCATTCTATGGAGAGGAAGGGTTGTATTTAAACTTAGTGAGCTCTGCTAGTGTGGGTTATGCACAACTCTGCTTACTGACTATGCTGAGAGAGCTGATCCATAGGAAGAAGAGGCTGCCTCCTCATTTTCCAAAGAAGGTTTTAAAACAGGTTGTCAAGTGATGGTTTGTGGTGAGTAGAAACATGCAAAAAAGCACTGGTCCTAAAGACATTGCAAGGTTGCAACCAGCATCTGCCTAAGTAGAACATCATGAGCCCTGGTCTGGGGTACACCGTGGAGGTGATGGGTCCAGACTGATCCATGAACATGCAGGCATAACTCGTGGACACTCTCACATGTGAGGGAGAGGGAGAGGGACCCTCAGAATTTGGCTGAATGGTATCACTGAGCTAAAAAGATGAGTGTAAATAGCACAATGACTTTATTTGAATCTACAGGCTAATGAGAACAGGAGACAGATATAATATTTCTGGTTTTAAGAATAACAGCTTACTCTTGAGGCACCTGAGTGAGTGGCTCAGTCAGTTAAGCATCTGACTCTTGATTTTGGCTCAGGTCATGATCTCATGGTTCATGGGATCGAGCCTTGCATCAGGCTCTGTGCTGACAGTGCAGAGCCCGCTGGGAATTATCTCTCTCCCTCTCTCTCTGCCCCTCCCCCACTCATGCTCTCTGTCTCAAAATAAATAAATAAACTTTAAAAAAACAAAAAAGATGACAGTTTACTCTTTGTGGTTAACTCTGGTTAATGAGTCCAAGGATGAGTTTAAATTATAACTGATTTTCTAAATATGAATTTTGTTTAAGTCTTAACATGCCTGACAAACTCTACAACCACATGCACAAATTCTCTCTTGATATAATTTTTCCCATGGCCTAGGCTGGTCTGGAGGCCTGGTCTAACTGTAAAATAATGTTTGTTTCCTTCAGATAGTGCTGTAAGTTTAGAATACATATTAGTGCATTTTTATTTCAGAAAGAGTATTCCTGTGAATCCAAATGTCCACTGGTAAGGGTTACATTTCATTGGAGATGTGTCATTTGAGATGTGTCAACATCTGCCTACTAAAGAACGGTTTGGTGACTGAGAGCTTTAAGACTTTTCTTCCCCTTATTACTCAATATTGACTGAGACCCAAAGAAGCCTTCTTCCCAGAGCTTCTGAACTGACATTTTGTGAAGCAGTGGCCTTCCTGGCTTCTGGCTCCACTGGAGAGATTTTCTAAGTGTGACTTTGAGCTCCGGGCCCAGAGAGTCTCTGAGCAAATCCATTTCTTTGAAGGGAAAAATAAAAGAACCTCTTTTTCTTGTTGTCTGCCATGACAGATACCCAACAATGGCAGCAGTTGGTTTCCAAGAGACATTTTCTCCATTGAAGTTGATACAATGAAATGTTTTTGTTTCCTTTCCTTATTATTTAAAAAAGAAATAAAAATTAGACTCCAAGTATCATTTATTCTGTAGCTCTTTCCTCCCACTGCAAAACCTAATTGTTGGGCCTCAGTTTAACCTATTCCCCCTTCCGGAAAGGGAAAATTCAAGTTCAAATTATATCTCCTCTCAGGGTGCGTGGGTGGCTCAGTAGGTTAAGCATCTGTGGGCTCAGGTCATGATCTCATGGTTTGTGAGTTCCAGCCCCACATCGGGCTCTGTGCTGACAGCTTGGAGCCTGGAGCCTGCTTCGGTTTCTATTTCTCCCTCTCTCTCCCCCTCTTGCACTCTGTCTCTCTCTCTCTCTGAATAGTAAATAATAAACATTAAAAATTTTTTTAAATAAAACAAACAAATAAATAAATAAACCTCCTTTCTGCTCCATTCAATTATGGGATTGGAGAATGAATAACCTGAAAAAAACAAAAACAAAAACAGAACAAAAACCCTACGTATGTATAGAGGTTTCTTTGCATTCAGAAAAAGTTTTTGTTAAATTTTCAATGCTTTAAATTAAGAAATTCCTATATGAAAAAATTATTATTTGCTTCTGTGGCTAAAGTCGTGGGAAGGAAAAAAATATCACAGACTTTAATTTTAAAAGTCAAAAATTTGCCATTTCTGAGAACAGTATTTCAGGAAGAAAGGAGATGAGTACTTCCCAGTAGGAGGGGAGGGATCACTCCACCCTGCTCCTGATATTTGAGAATTACAGTATTCATAGGTCCACCCCCCTCCCTCTATAATCAACACACGTAGTTTATTACAGTCGCTTTGTAAGAATTGCTTCATGATCTCAAGGAGAGGGCGGGCCTTGTGCTCACGAGCAAATAAATTTTAAAGTGAAAACTTGTAACATACACTTGAAAATATGGTAAGTCCCAGTGTTTGTTTAAAAGAACGAAGAGAAGTATGACGGTGAAGTTCTGTAATGAGCTCCCGATGGTTTTTCAAGGAAGTCAAACATACAGGATATTATCTGGAGATTGTCAGACATGCAACAGGAAGTTCTGCTGGCTGTGAAGAGACAATGCCAATTCACCAACCATAACCTGCGTCTTTGCTGTATGTCACACAGGACAGCTATGGACTCATCTAATGCCCTCTAGGACCCAACGATGCAGCACTATTATCACCCTGTTTAAAAAATGAGGAAATTGGGGCACCCGGGTAGCTCAGTCCACTGAGCCACCGACTCTCCATTTCCGCTCAGGTCATGATCTCAGGGTTGTGGGATTGAGCCCCACATTGGGCTCCTTGGGGAGTATAGAGCCCGCTTAAGATTCTTTCTCTCAGGGCACCTGGGTGGCTCAGATGATTAAGCATCTGATCCTTGATATCCGCTTAGGTGGTGATCTCATGGTTGATGAGATCCAGTCCCCTGTTGGATTCCGTGCTGAGGATGGAGACTGCTTGGGATTCTCTTGCTCTCTCTCTCTCTCTCTCTCAAATAAAATACAATAAAATACAATAAAATAAATAAATGTAAAAATGAAGAAATTGTATTACAGAGAAATTAAGCCATGTATTTAAGGTCTCACAGCTTGTAAAACAGGAGAAGAGATTTAGATAGGACTTCAAAACTGCTACAGTCCACCACTTAGAGACAACTATAACATAAATTTGGAAAAAGGTCCTGTCTTATAATATGATTAAAACTCATGCACACTTTCAATAGCAAATGGATGGAAGTTCCACCTTTCAGTAGTAGAACTGTCTCAAAACTTGTCAAATTTAAGAAATTATGCAGTACTGTATATTTGATGAAGATAATGTATTGTAACTATTTAGGTAACTTCATGAAAATTCATAATTTTATGAAGCATATACTGTTTTACTTTTATATAAAAAATCCAGTATTAATTTCTTCCAAGCATTTAAAATTTATCTTCATTATATATATAAGTACATATATAATTTATAATTATATAATTCAAAATTTCAATTAAAAATTATGGTTTCGATTTTAAGGGTTTAAAGGCTAATGAATGCTAAATACGTATGAAAAAAATTCAACCTGTTGTTGAGTACTCAACAATGTTCAGTACCTGCTTATGAAATGAGAACAATATCAATGGGTATTTGGAATTCACTAGGCTGAGAAACCAATATTTTTGTGGTTGACATAAATGATTTTGTGAGAACAAGTAGCCCATGATTCATTATTTGTTTTTCTTATATTTTTATGCTCCATTTGCCTAGGTAAACTTAAGAATTTGTGTCTCCTTGTTTTCTTTCTAAAATAAATTGAGCTTTTAAAATGGAAACACAAATGGTTTCAGAATTAGAATGATACTAACTTGGGGGTGCCTGGGTGGCTCAGTTGGTTAAGCGTCCAACTTCAGCTCAGGTCATGATCTCAGGTTCGAGAGTTCAAGCCCCACATCAGGCTCTGTGCTGACAGCTCAGAGCCTGGAGCCTGCTTCAGATTCTGTGTCTCCCTCTCTCTGTCCTTCTTCCACTCATACTCTGTCTCTCTGTCCTTCTCTTAAAAAAAAAAAAAAATTTAAAAAAATTAAAAAAAAAAAAAGGATGATACTAATTTGATCAATAGAGGGATTTTTAGAAGTAAAGAAACCAGTGAGCTTAATGAGTCAGATACGAGTCAAAGAAAACTACAAGTTGTTCACATTACCTTATAAAGAGAGATTCCAAGGAGCTACTATTCCAAAACATGTTCATTCTTGTAAAGAGAGAGGGCCTAAAACACAGCTCCATGAATCAGGAAATTAATGGTTATACTTTTAGTATGTCAGATCTTTGGAGAAAAGCAGGATTTGCTTTTGTAGAAAAACAGTTAAAAATAATGACTAATTGATTCACCAAAGACTAATTTTGGGAAGGAGAAAAGATAGTATAGAAAAGAGGTAGAAAAAAATCACATGGTGATTACCGGTAAATATTCCTAGTTAAATTAATAGAAAATATTAGAAAAGGAGAAATATTTGAATGAAAGTGATTAGTCGAAGAACCAGGGAGTTGGTGTTGCAGAAAACAGGACTAACAAAATAATCAGAATATTCTGCTTATCATGGGAGGAAGACATGAGATTAAAGCCTTAAAAACTGCAAAAATAAATTTCTTATGGTTTTACAAGTATCCTTTTAAAAATTATGTAAGTACAAGGATTTAGTTCTTTTTCCTAACATAAGAAGCTAAAATAAAACACCAGTTTTTGTAAAGAACTCAAATTCTTAGAACAAATCTATTCATTTAAAACTGTAAAAGGAAATATTTTAATTTAGAATTGTAATAATTGATACACCCAGGAAGAGTGTGGATCCAGTGACTTGAATTTAGTTGGGAGACTCAAATTAGCTCTCCTAACTAACCCTGAGAACACTACAGCTTGGACACGACACAATTTCAGCTTTATTACCTAGCTGTCAATTAGTCAATAAATTTTTAAGTCCTCCTATGTGCCTAGCACTAAGTAGACATGGAAATATGAAAGAAGTAAGTAAAATATATACTGTCTCAAGGAACTTGCAAATATGGCCTAATTTTCTATGGATAATTACTTATATCTTATTTCCTTTAATGGGGCTTTGAAAAAGAAAGGAAAACATTCAGGCATGATGAATGACAAAAGGAAACAATTGGAAATAGTTTCAATAAAGTCTTGTGGCTTATAATTTTGAGTAGATAATATCTACTATTAAGTCTTTATTTCATCACTAATATGCATATTATATTTACTCAGTTTTGGTATACTATGATCTAGCACCCAAAGATAGTTTTCCACAGAATTTAGGGAGACTGCATTGTTGGAGGGGATGGGGGGCGGGGTGGGGGGGACTCTCCGAATATCACTAAGCTATGGTTTGGATCACTCACAAGTTATCACATGGTATTTTGTGTGAGCTGAGCTCAGGCTACTAAACAGTCTTGCTTTGGGCAGCTGACCTATTCACTGACTTAGAATCATCCTGGCTTGTGTCATGGCCTTGATGAGGTGTTGGCCCCCAATCTACTTTCCTGGGATCTACCTGCCTTATTTTCTTTCCTGGTTTCCTTTGTTGTTGTTGTTGTTGTTGTTGTTGTTGTTGTTGTTTGGGGTTTTTTTTGTCTGTTTTTATTTTTTTTTCCATTTTTCCTTCAGCTTCTTCCCTACTTTGGTCCTCTATTCTTAAATTTTTAGTCTCAACATACTCTAGCACTCACACTTTAATTTCTCCTGAATCTAAAGCAGAATTCCAACTATGTTCACCCCTGAAGATAGCATATTTCCTTGCAATATTCCTTTATTTAAGAATATAAAAATTACATACTTAAGATCTTACAATTCCCACTGATCTCAATAGCTCTGCTTTCCTCTTTGTTCCTCTACCCTCACATTGATACAGAGTTTATTTCCGGAACTCTGTAATCACCCTATTGTGAAAGAAGGGGCATTTTTCTCATAGCACATGACATTACATAGTCTGTGTGGGCAATGCTTAAGTAAAGCACAGCCTCCTATAATTATCTAAATGCACAGTCTATCGAAATAATTCCACCCCAAATCTTTCATTTCCTGAATTAACAGGTTCCCTATATTGGCTTCAATGCCTACCCATTAAAAGTGAAGAAACCAAATGCTAGGAAAGAGAATTCCAAGGTCCAGGCTCCTATCTTTTGTTTTTCCCAGAGATAGTGGCACAGGTCCTTAGTAGATAAGATAAATGAAATGCCTCTAAACGTAAAACTAATCCCTGTTATGAGAAAATGCAGTCTATGAGTATGAAAAGGGAAGATACTCATTCCAGTCTTTCATTTTCTGTTCTTCTAAGGACAAATTCCCCACCCGAAAAACAAATAATCTAGTAAAGAAATGGGCAGAAAACATGAATAGACACTTCTCTAAAGAAGACATCGGATGGCCTACAGGCACATGAAAAGATGCTCAACGTTGCTCCTCATCAGGGAAATACAAATCAAAACCACACTCAGATATCACCTCACGCCAGTCAGAGTGGCCAAAATGAACAAATCAGGAGACTATAGATGCTGGCGAGGATGTGGAAAAATGGGAACCCTCTTGCACTGTTGGTGGGAATGTAAACTGGTGCAGCCACTCTGGAAAACAGTGTGGAGGTTCCTCAAAAAATTAAAAATAGACCTACCCTATGACCCAGCAGTAGCACTGCTAGGAATTTACCCAAGGGATACAGGAGTGCTGATGCATAGGGGCACTTGTACCCCAATGTTCAGAGCAGCACTCTCAACAATAGCCAAATTATGGAAAGAGCCTAAATGTCCATCAACTGATGAATGGATAAAGAAACTGTGGTTTATATACACAATAGAATACTACGTGGCAATGAGAAAGAATGAAATATGGCGTTTTGTAGCAACGTGGATGGAACTGGAGAGTTATGCTAAGTGAAATAAGCCATACAGAGAAAGACAGATACCATATGTTTTCACTCTTATGTGGATCCTGAGAAACTTAACAGAAACCCATGGGGAAGGGGAAGGAAAGAAAACAAAGAGGTTAGAGTGGGAGAGAGCCAACGCATAAGAGACTCTTAAAAACTGAGAACAAACTGAGGGTTGATGGGGGTGGGAGGGAGGGGAGGGTGGGTGATGGGTATTGAAGAGGGCAACTTTTGGGATGAGCACTGGGTGTTGTATGGAAACCAATTTGACAATAAATTTCATAAAAAAAACAAAAAACAAAACTTCTTCTGTTCCAAAAAAAAAAAAAAAAGGACAAATTCCCAACTCTACACTATTTACCTCTCCTAAGTAGAGGCCAACCAGCCCTCGTCTGTTGGATTAATGCTCTTCTATCTATTGAGATCAGTTACTCTTCTCAGTTACAGACCTTGAGTCATCAAGTCAAATCTGATCTTAAGTACAATTACTAGGAAATTGGCTCTTGCAATGCTATGTTTCATGACCAAATTCCTAACTGCCTTATTCCATCAGGCCTGGGGTACTGGGTGGATTAATGAGACACAAATTAATTTTTCCTGTGACTAATGATTCTTCTTGCTATACAGTTTAAAATTGGAAACAACCTTCCCAGGGACAATCATCCCTGTGCTTGAATGTTAAAATCTGAACTTGTTCCTGTGCTCTGCCCATCACAGCAATGAATTCTGGAATACCCATCTTCATTGGGACTTCTGATGCTACACACCCCATATCAAATCCTCATTCCTTCTGTCAGACAGCACCAAACACTGCCTATTCAGACTTTTCTCCTGGACTTCACAAAGCTCTGTTCTGACTCCACTTGCTCTGTCCATTTTTGGCCGATTAAGGCCTGGTTCAAGCAGCATATCATTGCACCTATCACACTCCTGCTGAATATTTGGAAACCAGAACTAATATAAATCAATGAAAATAAAGTCACAAATTGTACAGGAAGCTAAAAACTATAATGCATTTTGAATGAAGCAATGTTTCTTTCTACACTCAGAGGAGTTGATTCTTATTTTCAATTGAATGTTTTTAATGTGTTTAGAACTCATTTGAATGTTTTGTTTCATTTTCCTGGTTTAATGAAAGTAAGATTGATTTCTTTCTTTCTTTCTTTTTTTTCCCCCCCAATGAGCCCTTATCTAAGCTAAGTCAGAATGTTCAAAAGGGCATTGTACCAGCTAATTGGATTTCATGGTGAAATGAGGGCTCAACAAAACTCCCTGTTAGTTGTCCCCTTGTAGAAACATTTCTAAGATGTAATAGATTTTTTGCCTTAGTAAACAAAATATAATAAATGGATTGGCTCTTGTTTGGGGGATTTTGGTTCTTGCCATGCTTTAAGGTACTGGATCATGAGGGTCAAATTTATTCATTCTTTCAATGTTTACTATGTACTAGGCCCTAACTGATGTATACGCTATGTCTTAAGAAACCTCAAAGTTTAACAGGGGAATATAATATATAGAGTAATGCTTATGTAGAGCAGAATGCAATTAATACCCTAGTAGAGAAACTGATGATCTTTCTAAGTTCAGGAATTACAGCCACTATAGGATATTAGGGAAACTAATGGAGCATGACTACCTCTTCATTCTGAAATAACTGAACACTTACTACAAGCCAGGACTTTCTAGGCCCTGAAATAAAGCAGTGAAAACAAAACAAAACAAAACAAAGCAAAACAAAACAGCATTTCTGCTTTCATGGGGTCCACTTTCTTGAGAGGTGGGGGATAGACAATTAACCAATACCTCTCAACGCACAGTGTGTTAAATGGTGATACAAACTACGTGGAAAAGTAGAAATGACAAGGAGGACTGGGGACTGTGGGGTGAGGGTGGACCAGCTGTTTGACACTAGATGTTCAGGGGAGACCTCAGGGATGGTGTCATTTGAGCAGTGACGTGAGGTGAGAAGGAGGGAGCATAAAAATACGAGATGCAAATTCCTCAGAGCGCCTAGAACTTCTTGATGGTGTTTGAAGAAGAGCAAGAAGGCCAGTGGGGTAGCAGGGCAAGCCTGGAGAGGAGCAATAAGGGAGCTCAAAAGCCTGATGCAGATTCAGCAGGGCCTTGAAGGCTGTGTACTATGCATGTCTCCCCCTCCCTGTCATCCATCCTCACACCTTCAACCCTCTCATTCTGTTTTCTTGTTAGTTGCCATTCTCTTATAAGTGGAAACTAGAAAAGAAAAAAAGTTAATTAGGGGTTCTGGTGAGCTGGATTCCATTTACTTGAGGTAGAACTGTAATATATTCCTCTGTATTTAATTCTTAAGCCATATCCCATGGGAATTTTTCTCTCCCAAATTAGATAATACATGATCAAAATCATAGATAGTCTTCTATTTTTTTTTTCCTATTCCCCTAGAGCTCCTAGATCCTAGAGGAGCTTGTAGTCTACTGTTAAAAGAATGTCAACTTTTAATACTGTGTTTTATCATAGACAATGGCTAGTAAAAGGTCATTCTTCCGCACCGCCTCTGGATCTTATCTCTCTTTCACCAGGGATAGATTTTTCATGCCATTGTAAACTGGCCTGGGATTGTAGTGAGGCAACAGTCATGTCTAGTCTAAGAGAGAGAGAGAAATCTGGAGATATGGAAAAAATAGGCATTAACATTTTTTTCTCTCAAGAGTAGTCTTTCATATTTACTTTTGTTTATTGGTATATCTGAAGGTTCATGTAGTTATTTGGTAGAGTATTCTGTCTATGTCAAATAGTACACAAGGGGATGAGTTACCTAAAGTTTACAAAGGTCTTGCTTTAAATCGGGCTTGGCCTATTTGCCATAAATAAGCAAAGCAGGATTTTCCCCACAAGGGAAACAACCAGCTTTTTAAAGTCCTCTGAATTGACTAAACCCGGGGTAAGGAATAACGCTCCCTTATTCTTTTAAGTTTGAAATAATTTTAGACTTACACAAAAGTTCCAAAAATAGTACAGAGAGTTCTTGTATACCCTTCACCCAGTTTCATCAAATACACATGGCCACAGCACAATTACTGAAACCAGGAAGCTGATACTATTAACTTAATACAACACTATTAACTAATCTATAAACCTTATTAAAAGCTCTCCAGTTTCACACTAATGTTCTATTTCTGTCACAGAATCCAGTCCAAGATGTACATATTACATTTATTATCAGTGCCTCTGGTTTTCTTTCTTTTTTCTTTTCTTTCTCTTTTTTTTTTCTTTCACGACTGACATTTTTAAAAATTCCAGTATAGTTAACACACAGTGTTTTATTGGTTTCAAGATATATAATATGGTGATTCAACAGTTCTATACATTACTCAGTGCTCATCACCGTAACCCCCATTACTATTTCATCCAGCCCCCACCCCCACCCCCACCTCTGGTAACCATCTGTTTGTTCTCTATATGTAAAAGTCTGGTTTTTGGTTTGTTTCTTCTTTTCTTTGTTTTGTTTCTTAACTTCCATATGTAAGTGAAATCATACATTATTTGTCTTTCTCTGACTGACTTATCTCACTTAGCATTATACCCTCTACCTCTATCCATGTTGTGGCAAATGGGAAGATTCTTTCTTTTCTATAGCTGAGTAATATTCTATTGTATATATATACCACATCTTCTTTCTCCATTCTCTATTGATGGAGTTTGGGCTGCTTCCATAATTCGGCTATTGCAAATAATATTGCAATAAACATAGAGGTGCATGTATCTTTTCAAAGTAGTGTTTTCATATTCTTTGGGAAAATGTGCAGTAGTGGAATTAGTGGATCACATGGTAACTTTATTTTTAATTTTTTGAGGAGCTTCCATACTGTTTTCCACAGTGACTGCACCAGTTTATACTCCCATGACTGACATTTTTTTAAAAAAATACGGATTATTTCACAAAATGACCTTTGATTTGGATTTATCTGATACTTTTCTTGATTAGAAAAATTGCCATTCCTTTTTGGCAATATTATCACAGAAGTGATGCTATGTACTTCTGGGTGCATCACATCAGGAGGAAAATAATATCCATAGGTCTTAGTGGTGCTGTTAATTCTAATCTTTGGTTATGGCAGTGTGTGCCAGGCTTCTCCAATGTAAAGTTACTATATTTTCCTTTGTAATTACTAAGTGTCTTGTTGAGACACACTGAAGGAGACACACTTAAAGACTATGCAAATATCCTGCTTCTCCTTATTTCTTCACTTACTTTACGATACATTTTTTTTAATATTTAATGTTTATTTATTTTTGAGAGAGAGAGAACAGGGAGGGGCAGAGAGAGAGGGGGAGAGAGGATCTGAAGACAGCTCTGTGCTGACAGCAGACAGCCTGACTGGGGGTTCGAACTCACGAACCATGAGATCATGACCTGAGCCAAAGTCGGCGGCTTAACAGACTGAGCCACCCAGGTGCCCCTAATATACATCTTTTTATGCTTTTTGTCTGTAACATTTACTACTGTGGAGTTTGCCTAATGGAAATGTTCTAGTTCCATTATTGTTTCTACATTTATTAACTGGAATACTGTACAACTGTGAGAAAATACCACCCCTTATCCATTTAGTCAATTATTTATTTCTAGATCAATTAATCAAGATTTATAGATGTTTATTTTATTCGATAGGTTATAATTCATTATTATTATTATTCATTTTGCTACTCAAACAAGTGAGATTTCATTGTGAACAGACTGTAAGCCAAAGAGATCAAATGCACCATACAATAAACACCAAAACAGGCATGTAAGTTCCTTTTTCTTATTTGACTGGAGATATTCTCTTCATTACAAGTGCTGTGCTTTAATCTCTTTTATCTCCTAGCACTGGCAAGTGTGCAATAAATATTAACTGAAAAAACATAAATGAATTAGTAAAAGACTAATGTGATAAAATTAGATTTCATAAAGGACTAATTAAATGATTCCTCTAAATTTTTTCTTTTTTTTAAGTAGGCTCTATGCCCAACATGGGGCTTAAACTCATGACCCTGAGATCAGGAGTCACATGCCCTACTGAGTCACAGCCAGCCAGGTGCCCCTTAAATTTTCTATTTTAATTTGGTCAAGAATTTACCACCAAAGTCCGACAAAACTAAATATGAGTCTCTGTGTATATATCACTTTCTTGAAAAGGTGACTAGGGTTTAAGCAATTCTGATATTGGGTTGGCTTTGCTGTGGTATTGATTGTGTTTGTTGCTATCACGTTGTTTAAAGTGATATATCCTATTATATGTATATCTTATTATATAAATCCTATTGTATATATATATATAATATATAATAGGATATATATAAATATAATAGGATATTCATGAAAATGGTAAAAACTAAGGATTAAACTATATAGTGGAAAGCAAACCACTGTTATCCATGTCTGTGTATCATGCTGGATAGTCTATGTATATACGAGTGTGTGTGTGCACGCGTGTGTGTGTGTGTGTGTGTGTGAATAGAAAATGAAATATCTTTCACGCTTTTTATTACTTTTTAAACACAAATGAAAGCATGCTATACATCCTATTCTGTACCTTAATTTTTAAAGAGTTAATAATAAATCAATGAGAGCATTCTTTATTTATTTACTGAGATTTATCTTCTTTTTAGTGGCCAAGTAATATTGCATTGTAGTAATACACTGTAATTTTTTTCATGAGTCTTACTGATTTAAGAGTTTACTTAAGTACAAGTGATGGTGATTAAAGAGTGCACTTATGATAAGCACTAGGTGATGTATGGAACTGTTGAATCACTATATTGCACGTCTGAAACTAATATAACACTGTATGTTAACTAACTGGCACTAAAATAAAAACTGTTAAAACAGAGCTTATTTCAATCTATTTTTGATATTTTGTTGTAAATAATGCCCCATTGGATATCTTGAAATATACTCCTTTGTGCATATGTAAGCAAGTAGGATAAATTCTTAGAAGAGGAATTGTTGAGTTGATGGAAATGCATATTTAAAATTGAAATAGATATTGACAAATTGTCCTTTTAAAACGTTGTCTTACCAGCACTTTGAGAGGGCTTATTTTTCTGCACTTGCCCCAAATCCATGAATTTTACAATCAAATAAGTGAAAATAATACTTTTTTATGATTTGGGGGTGCCTGGGTGGCTCAGTCAGTTAAGTGCCCAACTCCTGATTTTGGCTCAGGTTCCTGGGATTGAACCCTGTGTCTGGTTTGCATTGACAACACAGAGCCTGTTTGGGATTCTCTCTCTCCCTCTCTCTCTGCCCCTCCCCCTCTCACACATGCTCTCTCTCTTTCCCTCTCTCAAAATAAATAAACTAAAAAATTTTTTTGAATCTTTCTTATGATTTTAATATATATTTATCTTTCTCTGAATGAGGTTGACAATTTTTTCACGTGTTTAAAGGTCATTTATATTTTCTACAAAATCATCTTTAAATTGTTCTTTGACCATTTTTTTAAGTAGACTCCACCCCTGGAGCTGTGCCCAGTGCGTGGCTTGAACTCACACCCCTGAGATCAAGACCTGAGCTGAAATCAAGAGTTGGATGTTCAACTGACTGAGCTACCTGGGCACCCTATTTTCTTGTTGATCTTTTTTGTTCTTTTTCTTATTTATTTGCAGAAAAGTTTATATATTCATGAAATTATCAATTTGACCATGATATATGCTGCAAATATTTGTTTCATGTTATTTTACATCATTTAACACTAAGCCTTTACTTTTACTATTTTTTGACAATGGGAGAACTTTCAATTTTTATGTATTAAAACTTATGATTCTTTTCTTTTATGAATTCTAAGTTTGGTTCATATGCAGAAATGCATTGTCTACTCCAAAGCTAGAAAACCATCTTCCCTCATAGTTTGGTGAATTTATTTGCATTAAAATATTAGAGACATTTGAAATTTTGTTTTGGTGTAAGAAATAAAGAAGTAGGAAGTAGGAATTCTGTTGTTTCCAGAGGTCTTCACAGTGTCAGAATCATTAACTGATTATTTCCCCCACTAAATAAACTAGCGCTGTCTCCTTAGTAGGTTTCCAAAAGGTAAAAGAGTGCCAAGTAGTCAAATGAAGTTGATTTAGTCATGTTGCCATTTATTTATGCAGATGAAAAGCATTTTCAGCTTTTTATAAAATGTCTTTTCTCTCCCGGGAATGATCCACCCCCATCCTGTTGGCATTAACCAAGTCCTAGTGCTCCTGAGAATGGAAATAACTTACGCAATTATAGGCACACTTTGTTTTATTCCACTTGGCTTTATTGTACTTTGCAGATATTGCGTATTTTACAAATCAAAGATTTAGAGCAGCCCTGAGTTGAACGAGTCTATTGGCGCCATTTTCCCCAACAACATTTGCTCACTTTGTGTCTCCATCACATTTTGGTAATTCCAGCAATATTTCAAACTTTTCATCATTATTGTATTTGTTATGATGATCTACTATCAGTGATTATGACTTGCTGAAAGCTCAGATGATGATTAGCATCTTTTAGTCATAAGATATTTTTAAATTCAGGTATGTTTTGTTTTGTTTTGTTTTGTTTGTAGACATACTATTGCACACTTAATAGAATATAGGACTGTGTGAACATAACTTTTATACATACTGAGAAACCAAAAAAATGCACTTGACTCCTTTTATTTCGATATTTACTTTATTGTGGTGGTCTAGAACTGAGCCCACAATACCTCTGAGGCATGCCTATGTGTGGTTGTTATTTACAGCTAAGCTGACATCTGCATGGGAGTCTTCATACGTATCTAGATTGGTTTCAAATATGTTGCTTTATTGCTACCTTGGGCTTTAATTTTTTTACTGGAAATAAAATTAGGCAAACAAGATATTTATCTTCGTTTTAAACCATAACATAATCTATAGCCATCATGGTCTTTAACTCAGGTAGTGCTTGTAAATATCTCTATTTGATCTCTCCCTCCCAAGCCACAACAGTGTAGGGAAGAGTATTGTGGAAGTCTACTTCTAAAATGGCTCCTAATGATCCGCCTGCCGGTATTCATTTCCGGTCAATCCTTCTCCTCCCTTTATATGTGGACTGGACCGAGTAATTGTTTCTAATGAATAGCATGTGGCAGAAACGATGGGATATTACTTCTGATATTAAAGCATAAAAACTTCTGAGATAAAGTAGAATGTCTTTCTGGCATTCTCTTTCTTTTGCTGTACTGTCTTGTTCACCTTAATGAACCAATCTGTTGTGTTGGAAAAATCCATGTGGCAAGGATATAAAGGCAGCCTTCAGCCAAATCTTAAAAGTAACCAAACCCCACCAACAACCACGTGAATAAGCCTAGAAGTGGATCTTTCCCCAATTGAGCCTTGAAGTGAGTAGCCCCAGCCAATGTCTTGATTTCAGTCTTGAGAGACCTGAACAGAGCATCTAGCTAAACCAAAACCAGATTCCTGAACTACAGAAATTGACATAATAAATATTTTAAACCTCTAGGTTTTGAGGTAATTAGATATGCAGCAATGGGTAACTAATATAATAAAGTTGGATGATAATATTAAATAATATTGTCATTAATATTAGTAATATTAAAATATTAAGATTATATTAGCTTTGGTACAAAAGATTATAATGTTTTATAATAACATTATAATATTAGAAAGCTAACAATACTGAGTTTCATATGGGGAAATCTTTATTCTAGGAGTTTTGCATATGTTATTCTATTTAGTCTTCATCTTAACCCATGAGAGAGTTAAAAGATTGATCTGCCTTTTACAGTGGAAGAAGCAGAGGTATTGAGAAACAAGATTTGAATCCAAAACCAGTACTCTGAACTGTGCTGTAAGACTGCAAGGACAAAGAAAACAGCCTCTATATGCCAGAATCACTGGGTTTCCAAGAGTTATTACTGTCTTCCCCTTCCATAGCAGGGTTCTGCTTTCATCATCCATGCTGGGGTTTGATCTGACGTTGACCTATAAATATAGTAACCTCACTCTATTCTACCTTATTGTGTGTACCACCAGGCACATGGTATGGATGAAAGACATCTCTTAAATGTATGGATCAATGCATGAGGGCGTAGTCTGTCTTTGACACTGAGATAACCTTTGGCGTTGTTCCTACAGTCGGTGTGAGGTAGTGTGGGAGTTAGTGACACACACTGGATATACAAACATTAGGGGCAGACTTGCCTCCAGCACAGGGGGACTTGCTCATCTATGCTGCCTTACAATGATCTCACACTATTCTAACTCTAGGCTCTGCTTATGACAGAAGAATACATGAAAGTAATTTAGCATCTTGTGTTTTCACTCTACTGTCACTGTGGAAGAAGATAATGACTGCAATTTCAGATTCTTAGAACTAGATACAGAGAAAATGTTTCTTCCTCTAAATGATGCTGCTCCTACCATGTACTGTGGGGGGTGGGGGGGGGGGGTAATATAACTGAGAACATCCTCTGTGAAGGAAAATTTTGCAACATATAACAAAATTGCAAGTGCACAGACCTTTTGATCTAGAAATTCTACTTCAAATAATTTATTTTACAGAGAAATTTACATGTGTGAAATGGTAATATTTTTGAGAACAGAAGAGTAGAAACAACTCAATTGCTCATCAGGAAGAGGCTGGTTAAATTATGGTATATCAATCCTTATAAGTGAATAGAATGCAACTAAAACACAATAAAACAATGTGGATTTATGTAATTATCTCCAAAATGTATTGAGGAAAACAAATTAAGGAGAATGGGGACTAAATTTTTGTTAATAAAAATAGGTTGGATATGTCGGATGATTTTAAAGTGTGTAGACAAATTCCTTGACAGTTTTCCCTTGAAAAGGTGGAGCCTAATTCTTCTGTCTTTGAATGTGGGACTCGAGTAGCTAGTTGCTTGTGTTTGAGATACTGGAAACTTTGAGGAGGATACGATCCTTCCATATATATCATTTGTGCCTCTTGGTTTTGAACCAAGTGAGTGCTTATCTATTTAAAAATAAAATAAACAAAACACTAACAAATGTTAATATAGGAACTCTATTAATAAAAGAAAGTGGTTTATTCCATTTCTTATTTCCAGTTTTACTTATGAATGTCTACAGTTAGTTTGCAGTCTTAGACCAGACTGACTAAACGTTTGTGATGAGATTAGAAAAGAAGAATGTTGGTAGAAACAATCTGGGGGAAAGATACTTGAAAAATGCGATATTCACTTGTTCTTAAATTCAAACAAAGAGGGAGGAGGGCTAGCCCAGGAGGAGAAAGGACTGCTGGAAACAATGATGGAGGGATGGTCTAATCTTAGCAGCTGTTGGTCAGTCACGTGTGGGCAGCGAGTGGGAGGATCTTGAGCTGGAAGGGCAGGCAAACATGACTCCCTGACTCACCAGAGGTGAGGCTTCATGACAGGCGCATCCCCCTCAGAGGCTGCGTGGGAGGCACTGAGCCTGGATGATTGGGCTGAGCGCTCATGACAGTGTGGGGAAGCTGAGGGGCAAAATGTAGAGGGAAAAGTGGTGAGCTGTATACTCTTCATCAAGGGGAGGAACGAACTATTAAGTTAACAGCTTTCTACTCTTTCTCTTGCTAGACATACATAATCCATTTGCTTTGCAAAGCAATTTTAGAATGTTGTTTATGGTAAGGTGTAAGGTGCCTTATGGCAAAAAAAAAAAAAAAAAAAAAAAAAAAAAAAAAAAAAAAGCTCTCTCAAATTCATGTGTGGATTTAAAGCTGTTCTAGTCCTAGAAGATTGCATTTGACTTTAGAGATACCTGCTCCTCCATTTGTAATATTATAACAGCGATATCTTCCTCATAGGCTTGTTAAGTGGATTTAATGGAATAAAACTGAGTGCTGGAATCATCCCTCCTTCCCTCCATAGCCCTGGCAACCTGGGCTCCTCTCCTTCAAGGAGTCCCCTGCCACCGCTGCTCACACTGCCTACTTTCCAGCATAGCACTCTCCGTATTCAGTCCTGCAAAGTGCCCAACACTGTGTGAAGGAATCTTAGAATGCAAATCCTACTTCAATTTAGGGACACTGGGGGCTTCTTCACAAGTGAGCCAGATTAAGTGTCATACAACTGACTCCAGATTGCATAACTACTAAGAGGCAGTGCCGCAAGGCAGACCCAGGCTTCTGCTCTTCTATCTGCTGTCCCTCTGCTGCCCTGGATGAGGGCATCTGAAGGTTACCAACTGCAAAAATAACTGAAAGACCTTCCCTTATGACAGCCCTTAGTTGTGTTCCTCTGTGGAGGCATCATAGTGAAATAGATTGAGCACTTATGCTCTGGAATTAGACGTCTAGGTTCAAGGTCGAGTTCCATCATTTACTAGCTTTGTAACATTGGGCAAGTAACTTCTCAGAGCCTCCATTTCTTTATCTTTAAAATGGGATCAGAGGGGCATAGTGAGGAATGAATGAAGCAACACAAAGGAAGTCTTAGAACAGTGTTTGGTACATGGTCAGTATTCAAAGAAAATTAACTTGGTTTCTTTTTATAATCATAGTTCATAATAGGACTTCATAAACACCATCTCATTAATACTGATAACACCTCTAGGGGTAGATACTTAAAACTCAATTTTAATGCTTGAAACACTGTGGTTTAGGCTTGCCTTAAATAATAATGATAAGCACTGGTTGCTTGCTTATTATGCACTTGGTACTTTGCACATATTTACCTATTCAGTCCTGACAATATTTAACATTCTTATCCCCATTTTATACATGGGGAAATGATGACACGGAAGTTAAATGTTTCAGTCAAGATCCCATAGCTGGTGAGTATCATTGCCAGAATTCAAACCTTGGCAGTCTGGACTCAGAGATCCTACACGACCTGACTTTCCACATGCATATACTGTAAGAGTCAAAGTGTACCCTACTACACAGATCTAGCAATTCCAATGTCAGAAGACTCAATAAGCTTCCAAGTGGGTTCCATAAGAGAATTAACTATCATGACTCTCTCCATTCATGTTCTTATTTTATGTGTCTTTATTAAGTGATTAAGATACTAATAACTAATTTTGATTAACTGTACCAGAACAATAACTTAGTAAAATCCTAGATTTCCACTCTATCAGGCAAGTTTTAGGAAGGTACTGAAGACCAAAAATAAAAGATATTTATAATGAATTTTACCATGACTGGGGTTTTATATTCTTTATAGCTCAGATGTGTTCCAAAAGTTCTAAAAAAACTTTCTAATATAAATTTACAATTTTTTCAGGGCACCTGGGTGGCTCAGTCGGTTAAGTGTCTGACTTCACCTCAGGTCATGATCTCATAGTTTGTGGGTTTGAGCCCCGTATCGGGCTCTGTGCTGACAGCTCAGAGCCTGGAGCCTGCTTTGGATTCTGTGTCTCCCTCTCTCTGTCTGTCCCATACCTGCTTGCACACTCTCTCTCTCTGTCTCAAAACTAAATAAAACATTAAAAAATTAAAAAAAATTTTTTTTTAACGTTTATTTAGTTTTGAGACAGAGAGAGACAGAGCACGAACAGGGGAGGATCAGAGAGAGAGGGAGACACAGAATCTGAAACAGGTTCCAGGCTCCCAGCGGTCAGCACAGAGCCCGACGTGGGGCTCGAACTCACGGGCCCTGAGATCATGACCTGAGCCGAAGTCCGACACTTAACCGACTGAGCCACCCAGGCGCCCCTAAAAATTTTTTAAAAATTACAATTCTTTCTTTACTCTAAACTTTTTATAACAAAAAGAGATGTGGTCCATAGAAGTTGTTTAAACATCTGAAAAAGTGATTATTAAATAAATATTAAAATTATTTTACATGTCAACATCTGAACCATGATCTCAATGTAAATGAATTATAGATACCCATTAAATTTAGTCATGAATACACACACACACATATATACATACACTCTGGTGATATATATATAAACCAGCCTAACACTTTACCTGCCCCTTTTGAGTGTGTCATGCACAGGAGGGAGCAGGGTGCATGCTCACAGCTGATCCAGTCATAGCACTTCCATCCCCCTGAACCCAATAATTGTCTTAAGTGGTGAGCATGTGATGTACGCTGTCCAATCAGAATCTTCCTTAGGGCATTACAAAAGGAAATTAGGAAATTAGGAAAAAGAAGCCTCTTTTCCCTCTTGTTTACAGAACTGGTAGAGTATAAGCTCAGGTGTCATTTCTTAGAAACTGAGGGGAGGGCTCCCGAAGAAGCCAGCCACGCGAATACAGCATCCTGAAAGATATAGGAGGAGGCGGGGCACTTGGATGCACTCTGGTGACATTCAAATTTCTAGTTATAGACTTCTCTAAGGGCAGTATAACTCCTGCCCCTCTCAATTTTGGCTCAGTGAATTCTTCCTTTTATGCTTATTTTAGTTCCTGTTAGGATTCAGGAAGTTGCTTCCTATAAATACAGAGGATGATGCAAATGCCATACTTGGTAGTGTTGGAGAGAGTTCTCACATTCACTGTTGCTGGGGTGCAACCTTTTTTTTTTTTTTTATTGGATGGTAATTTGGTAGTATCTACCAGAATTTAAATCTAAAATTTACAATGGCAAAACTCTTTGACCCAGAGATTCCATATTTAGGGATCTCTACTATAGAAATATTAGCATGCCTGGTAAAGAATATATGAAGATGTTTATTGAAGCATTTTTGTACTAGCCATCAATCAGAGAATGTTGAAAACAAGTTATGGCCTGCCCACAATGGAATGTGCAGATAAAGAAATAAGAAATGGTTGTACATGGAAGGGTGCCCATAATGTATTATTGAAGAAAAATCAAATTGCCAATGTATAATCCTATTTTCAAAACAAGCAAAAATCAAATTAGTATACATACACTGCAGGTTTCATATGTGCATGAGAAAAGATCCCCAAGAATACAATTGTGAATGAGGAAAGGGACGCTTAGAGTTTTAATATTTTACTTTATAGATTTCTGTATTATTTGTTTTCAATTTGTGTGTATTACTTTGTTAATTATTAAAAGCAATTTAAAAATGGAAGATAGTTTCCTCTACCTCGTCAGTCTCTTTCCTTAGAAGAAAAACTCCTTAGGAAAGGCAGAAAGGTATCAGCTGGGAAGAGACCTCAGGATTTGGCTTCAGCTCCACCTCTGACATACTTTGTGACTTGAATTAAATAGATGAAACTGTCTGGTTTTGGTCACTCATCCAGAAAATGGGGGACTAGATCAATGTGGGCACTATCGACCCCTTCGGTTTTAACAATTTATGAACACAGATCTATTTTTAAGTCTTTATAATAAGTATAAACACAATTCTGAGGATGGAATGACATTTGGAAGATAAACATTAAACAAGTTGCATGAGAATTAAATATATCTTAATTATAATATATTGACCAATATTTCAAACCAAAAAAGTTTAATCTTTCTCTTTTCTCTAAAGAAGAATTGCTTTCAGTGAAATAATTATTGCATTAACTTTTATGTGACATTAAAGCCCATAATACTTTTACTTGACTTATAGTTTGAGATCTCCCTGCATGGATGAAATTTCTGAAAATGAAGAAGTGATTGTTAATGGTCAAGTCCCTGGTACTGCAGGAAAGAGCATGCTCATTTTCTCTCCAACAAGACAGGCTTCCCAATCTACCAGGAGATCCCAGGGCACTGAAAGTCAAGCCCTAGTCTATGACGTTTGTTTATGTTAGTCTAAGAAGGCTTAGAAGCTGGTCACAGGCAAACTCAATCAAGACTACAGACCTTTCTTTGGCCTGGATGTCCTCCCCACTACCCCCGGGGCATTATGAATACCCTTAGACAGAGCATTCCTTCTCCAGTTAAACTCAACTCCCACCTTCTAGTTGCCTTATGGCTAGTCACTTCACACATATTTTACCCTGTCTGTCAGGCTGTAGAAGTCTTGTGCATCTTATAACTTCTAATGAAGTGTTAAAATCACCTGTAGAATAACACCACAGATGGGGAAGTGGAGGAAGAAACACAGAAGCAGTTTCTTCATGCTTAGTCATAAGAACAAGTAAAGGCAATGACCTTGGATTTTATTCAAAAGACTAATCCTTTTGAAACAAATTTAACAATCTTGGGCCAGGTCATAAAGCTGCCTGTGGATTCACCTTTTCACCCATTTACTCTTCCATGAATTGCCTTTGGAAAGTCAGTACTTTTCTAAGTAGGACATGATGCTAGAACAAATACTAAGTTTATCAGATAAATAACTCTTTCCTAGGAATCACTCATTAGCTTATTTTTATAGGCAACTATTGACAAGTTGGTGTCACCCACTAGACAATGAAATTCTTGAAGTCAGAGTCTTGCCATCATACCTAGTCCAAGGCTAGCATTTGGAAGACTCCAAAAAGACTTGTTTAGTAACCTAATGAAGAAATAGTGTGTGGTTAATTCCAAATTTGAACTATGGAAGAATATACTCCAGTGAATGGCACATAACTTAAACTATCCATTTTTGTTCACAATCGAAGTTGATTGAAACTTCTAGAATGTAAATTCTGTAAATGCAAGGATTTTTGTCATTTTGTTCACTGGTGGACCCCAATGTTTGGGAATGACCTATACCTATCCTTACTCCCACACACACAGCTTCCTGACTACTACTACTAACATGACTTTACTATTCCATTGTCTTCATTAGCATAACTTTCCCAATCCAGGAGATTCTTGCCCAGGCACATAACTTGGTTGTTCATTATGTTAACATCCAGAAAGACCTATGAACTCTTCAATAGGTAACACAACAGTTAACTGAGGAATATTCTTTGAATTTCTTGCCTCAAATTTCACTTTGCTGTTTCCACAAATTCCAAACTATTATATTATGATCCTTATCCAATCTTAATCAAGCCTCCTACTCCCATTGAAATACCTGCTTTAAACCAAAATACTGATTCTTAGTAAATCCTGGCCTTGCCTTCCTCATTAGAAACACTACTACAGCTTGTTTCAGCTGGTAATGCCCCTTATTAATAAATTCAATAAACTCAGCTTGGTCTTGTTAACAGATTGTGTTGGTGAATATTTGGGGAGCCAGCTTTCAGCATACCTAGGGCAACAAAGTAGGTACATGAAGGGATTTTAAAAGCCTTATTAAGCCTAAATCAGAACAAGTCAGTCCCTGTAAATCCTCACTGAAAGCATGACTAATCTAGGAGAAGAGATACATTACGCTATAAGCATTGACATGCTACTGGGTGAATCCTTAGCCAGAATTGGCATATTTACCATATCCTTTTTATCTTAAATTATTTTTTAAGAGTTTGAGCCAAATAGTACAAATCAATTGTTCTTGAAAGAGCAGTAGATGAGTGTTTTCTGACCCACTTCCTTAAGAATGGCTGAGGTGACATGGTGGGATCCTAGTTTATTTATCATTTAATGTTTGTCTGTTGGTTTACTTCAGATCTTTACAGAAAACAAATTTTCCTGGAGGATTTTCTAAGCTCAAAAAAAGCCTTCCTTGTTTTATCTTTAAGGCACCCAGATGATAGTGAGAAGCCAACTTATCTGATTTTACACTGCAGTCACTCTCAGCTATAACTCAACCCATAGCTGCATGCAGTCAACCAGTAGAACTCCCTACTGAATGTATTACTTAATAGAGGGGAAAGAAAATGAAGCTAAAGCCATTTTATGATGAAGACTTTAAATATGGGGAAGTTCCAAACTGGCACAGCTACTCTAGAAAATAATATGGGTTCCTCAAAAGGTTAAAAATAGAAATACCCTATGATCCAGCAATTGCACTACTAGGTATTTACCCAAAGGACACAAGGGTACATGTACCCCGATGTTTATAACAGCATCATCAACAACAGTCAAACTACGGAAAGAGCTCAAATGCCCATTGACTGATGAGTGGATAAAGAAGATGTGGTATATATACACACACAATGGAATATTACTCAGCCATCAAGAAGAATGGAATCTTGCCATTTGCAGTGACATGGATGAAGCTAGACTGTATGCTAAGCAAAATAAGTCAGTCAAAGAAAGACAAATACCATATGATCTCACTCATATAAGGAACTTAAGAAACAAAACAGATGAACATACGAGAAGTGGGAAAAGAGAGAAACAGAGAAAGACGGAAACAAACCATAAGAGACTCTTGATGATAGAGAACAAACTGAGGATTGCTGGAGGGGAGGTGGGGGGGAATGGGGTAGGTGGGTGATGGGTATTAAGGAGGGCACTTGTTGTGATGAGCACTGGGTGCTGTATGGAAGTGATGAATCACTGAATTCTACTCCTGAAACCAATATTGCACTCTATGTTAACTAACTGGAATTTAAATAAAAATTTTAAAATATGGGAAATTTCCACTGCCCATTCAACTGGATAGCAATAGGGAGCAGTACTTAAAAATAATTTAAGAAAGGGTAAGATATATGCCAAATTCAAATTGTGGGATTAACCCCCAATGCAAGACTAAGCTTTCTTTGGCTTTTCCAATATACTAACATAAGAAGGTCAGATTTGTTTTAATATTTTACTTTTTTTTGGTTTTTTGTTTGAGTGAATGTATAAAACCCTAGGAGTTTAATCCAAATATAATTCAAACTTGTGTATTGCATTCTTTCTCCCAAGTTATTCGAGACTAGAATACAAAATAACATGAGAACAATTTTCCTATTTCCTTTCTTCAAAGGAACAATAAATACCTGGTATTTATCAGGAGTCTGAAAAAGATCTTAACTATTAAGTATATGTTTTGAGAGGTGATGATAGAAGGAAGATGACTTAGGTCAAGATTGTTTGCTGAAGCTCCTGGAAATTATATTCTTCTCTGGGCAGAGATTAGGGTAAAGGATCTGTTACAACTCCTTACCAAAACTGTAAGAGACTTCTGTGTCTCTGAAGAGTCTGAGGTTGGAACATCTCCACTAAGTGAGACAAATTCCCAAGAGCCCAGCCTCTGGGCAGTTTCCAGCTGCTGCTCTTTCCCACCCTCCAGAGTAACCCAAATCTCTAGAAACAATTCTAGAATTTACAGAAAAGTGTAGATCTAAATAATTTTTATCTGTGCTTACTCAGTCAGTACAGTTTTGACAAGAAACCTCTGACTTAGGTTCTGAACCCAATTTATGTTTTGGCAACTGAAGGGAAACAGAGTTTGTCAGCCCAAAATATGACTCTGGCTTATGCATTATTTTGAGCTGATTATTTTAAAGAAACTACAGACACAGAAGCTCTGAAAACAGAGTGAAAATTACCTTTTGTAAAGGAAATCTACATTTATAAAGGAAATTTACATTAGAAAGGGTGCCTGTACCAGGAAGAGAGCTGTTACCAGAGATCACTTTTGCACCTGAGAGGACTGTCTAGGTGGCAGGGCAAATTTTGTTTGCCAAACATTTCCTCTTCTCACTGTCCAGATGAATTGCCTTCTTTACGTTGAAGCCTCACACCCTACCTCTTTCTTTAGCTCCGAATGGTATATAAGCCTCAATTGTCTGGCTGTGTTTTGAGTCCCGTATCTTTGTAGGGCTCCCATAGGTATTAAGATGGTTTGTTTCTTTCTTCTGTTAATGTGTCTTTTATTACAGGGAGGTCTCAGTCAAGAGCTCAGAGGAGTAGAAAGAAAACTATTTTTTCTCCCTTACAACAAATACTTTTGTCTCAGAGACCTTCTGCAAACAGCATGGAAAATGAAATCTACATCTTGAAAAATATTTCCTTAAATTATTGCAACAGTCATAACCTGGAAGAAAACTACAGGGGACAAGCAAAAGCATTCAGCTAACATTGTAGCTGCAAGCAAATTAAGCCTACAGATCACTTTCGTAAGACAAAAACAACATTATTAAATTATTAGTTGCTTTGGAACTGCTTGTACTGGGCTGAGGATTAAGTGCCCTCAAAATTTCCTATGACACTCTGACAGCTATTATTACTTAAATATCCTTAGAATTTATGGGCGCTCCATAGGGGGACAGTGAAAACTCAAACTTGACTTCTACTACGATTAAAGAAAAAATGACTGAAATTAACAAATTATTCCCGTCGCCCTCCACCAGCTTAAAGTAAAACATGGTCACAAGTCACCTTGAGAAGTTGATTTCAAACAGAATTGAGTGACTAACTCCCAGCATGCATTTTTAAACATCTAGCGATAATAATTGGAATTATTAATCGGAAGATTACTTTGCTGTTAATTTTAGCTATTTGATGGGTTAAAGTCAGCTTTGATTATTTGAGAATGAGAGATGAAGAAGGGAAGAAATATGCCATTGCTCCTATGGGATATATTTAATAATCTCTCTCTCTCCCTCATAAAAAAAAATACAGAAAAAGAAAAAAAAGAAAAGCCTACATGATCACTAGATATCGTGAAATGGGACCAAGGAGGAGCATATGAATGGCTCAGTCATTTAAGCATCTGACTCTTAATTTCTGCTCAAGTCATAATGTCAAGTTTCAGGTTCATGAGTTCAAGCCTTGTATTGAGCCTGCTTGGGATTCCGTCTCTCTTTCTGCCCCGCCCTTGTTTTCTGTATCTTTCTATCAAAATAAATAAAAATAAACTTTAAAAATATAAAATAAAATAAAATAAAATAAAATAAAATAAAATAAAATGGAACCAGAGAATATGAAATGCACCCTCAGGAAAACAAAACTTAAGAACTGAGAGACTAATTTCCTGTAAATGCCTGACTTACTGAAAACCATAATTTATTTCCTGACCAATGAACATCCACCAAGAATCTCTTCCATCCTCAAGCCAATGAATTTACTGCTTGGACTCTGGCTGGACTTTGCCCTTTGCACTCCTAGTACCAGAAATCCAGTTCACTCCAAACCTCCAACGGACTTGCCTATAGATTGCTATCCTTTGTGTTTTCCAAATTACCATTCTTCTGCTATTCCAAAATAAACTCAATTTTTCGTAGTTTGTGTTTGCTTTATCTTACCTCTATTTAGTTTGGCAATGTAGATGGAATAGAACAATGTGACAGTGGTATAAGACATTTTGAGGGGGAAAATACAGATTTTAGGTTAAGCAATTCTGTAAGGGGACCTACAAAATATGACAAATAATGATGCCTTTAAGTTGTATAGTTTACTATGGGAAAAATGTTAACATGTCGCTCTGTGGTAGATCTTACAAGATCTAGTTAAAATGGACATGGTAACATGAGATTCACAGTAAGATTTAGATAGAATTACAATTTACTAAACACATTTCACAATGATTTCTTTCTCTTTTCTTTCTGCTACATTCTAGAGGAATTGTAAGACAGAAAGATAATCTTGAAAAGCTCTGTAATCTTTATATCTGAAAGCTCATCCTCAGGTAAAAATTTGGAGGAGGAACACTCCATTTGGTGTTCTAGCTCCATCACTAATAGGCTAGGACGTTAAGCAAGATATTTGACATTTCTGGATCTCTTTTCAACAATCGTGATGTTGTGGTACAATCTCTACTTTTCACTGATCCTTTGGCACCTACCAGATAGACTGCTCAGTGTTTTACACCAGCATCTGAGAGCCATCTCACCCAGAGGGTTCTGTGCACTCAACTTAACCTCAAGTTATCAGCTGTGGTTTACTTTCAGGCTGCAAGAATAGAATGTGTCTCTAATTTTTGTGGCTAAAAGTGATGTCAACTTTCTCATCAACAATCTTTTATATCAGCAATTCTCAAAATTTTTGATTTTAAAACTCTACAAAAAAAATATTAAGGACCCCTCCCCCCAAAATATTTTGTTATACAGGTTATACCTATCAGAATTTATCTTATTGGAAATTAAAACTGTGAATATCCCCCCCCATTTTATTGACAAATGGTAAACATTACATCTCTGTATAAGTTTAAGGTATATAGCATGATGGTTTAATTTACATCTATCGTGAAATGATTTCTACAACAGGTTCAGCTAACATCAATCTTCTCAAGCAGATAGAATAAAAAGACAAGAAAAAAGGAAAGACAAAAAGGAGAAAGGTTTCTTCTCCTTGTGATGAGAACTTAAATTTGCTCTCTTAATGACTTTCTTATATATCATACAGCAGTATTAGCTATAGTCATCACGTTGGACATTACATCCCCAGTACTTATTTATCTTGTAACCTGAAGTTTGTACACTTTGACTTGCTTCCTCTGCTTCCCCCTCCTCAGCTGAGAACTTTAAAAATTAAGCATTTATTGGTTTGTTTTTTTTAAAGCCATTTATATAAATAATACATGCTTTATGAAAAATAGTTTTCCAATTCAAAAAAAAATGTAGTGGGAAGAGTGTAAAAGAGACTTTTTACAAATATCTATAATGTCCAATTTAGTATATGACAGCTGGATTCTCATATCTGCTTCTTCATTTGGTCTGTTACAATATCACATATGTGCCTCCTAGAAAACCCCACTGTAAACTCATGAAAGAATGAGAGTGAAAAAGGAAAATAACTTCCTAGTATCTTTATGAAAATGCTTCGAACCTCTTGGTGCTTCTCAAAGGGTTTTGGGGGAGGCCAGGAGTCCCAGACTTCACTTTGTGACTGCTGTTCTATATGATGGATTGGCTACTCTAAATTGTAATTAATTTAGATTACATACAGAATATAATACATATTATATAAATAATATAATATATACATATCGTATATAAATATATATTATGTATAAAATCATATAATTATATTAATTTTGAATGAAGGCTGTCAGTAAAAAGTTTTATTTTTTCTGAACTGATCCTTAGAATAAATATAATAGGACCTAACTCTCATAAAGAATTTCCTTATATCAGGCACCGTGCTAATAGTTTGGCAAATGTTATTTTATTTAACCTTCAAAACAACCCTAGAAAATGGTGCCACCAATATTATCTACCATTTATTTTATCTTTTTTTAAGTTTATTTATTTTGAGAGAGAGAGGGAGAGAGAGAGAGCGCGCACGCAAGTGAGAGTGGGGAAGGGGCAGAGAGACGGAGAGAGAATCCCAATCAGGCTCCACAGTCAGCACAGAGCCCAATGCAGTGCTCGAACTCACGAACCATGAGATCATGACCTGAGCCAAAATGAAGAGTCCGATGCTTAACCGACTGAGGCACCCAGGAGCCCTTTATCTACCATTTAACAAGGGAGGAGATGGACCTTGGAGAGTGTAAGTAATTTGCCCAAGGTTACACCAGTAGCAGACTGTTGACTTGGCCTTTGAGCTTAGACAGTCTGATTTCAGACCACACAAGATCCTAATTAAGGCATTTTAATTCCCCTTCAAAAAGATTGCTCAGCACTGAAATAATTATCTCCTGTAATCGTCACAGAAATTCCATGAGGATGACTTCATAATCTTCATTTAACAGATGAACAAATGGACTAAGTTTGCACAGTGGGCTTCAGGCAAGACCAGAATATGCAATGTATTTACCTGTACTCATTCTGTGCCACTAGCCATTGGCTACCCATACCCAGCATGGATGGGTATATTCCAGGGACTGTTCAAGGTAGTTAATAGGTGGAGGGAAGAGAAGATATTAGCACTAATTTTTATCTTTACCCCAAAATGAGGAAAAAAATCAGCTTTTAAAATATCTGATGTAAAAACTCATACTTGTCCTTCATTGAGCCATAACTGAGCAGTTAAGATGTGGGAAGAGTCATAAAGAAAGAGTGGGTGGTCCCTAACAGAGGATTTTTTACTCTCGGTGCAGAAGATGAGTGCCCTGTCGAGAGCCTTTATAGATTCTATATTTTTCGTTTTAAATAAAGTAACACAGAAAAGACAGTGGTGTACAAATATTCTCGTAATAAACAAAACAAAACAGCAGACTGATGTAGATACTAACAATTCAGTCACAAATAAACAAGAAAATGGCAGAACTGACCCTTTTCCTAGATTTATTACTAGCCTTTTATTGGAAACACACGATTTTTTAAAAAGCCTACTTAAGCAACACTGGAAACAAGTTGGCCAAAATATTTGAAGTTATCAAAAGAACATTTGAACTATGTATTTCCATCCCCCATTTTAGTGATGAATCCTGAGAAGTGAATACTGTGCAAAGGATCACATGAAACTGTTGTGGTTCGCAAGACATTATGAAATGTCACATATTTCATCTTTAAAATGGTTCCTCTGTAATTTCTATTTTTGGTGTACATTTTATAGTATATGCAACTTATTAACAGAGTAGTAGGAGATATTCATTTGTCATATACACACATAGTTAATAATTTTCTACTCATAGAAGACCTTGATCAAAATGGTTTGTAGAATCCTGCACTATGTTTTACTACCTTTAATGGTACTTATCTCTATCATAAAGCTCCCAACATTTCCCAGGTCTAATATCCTATAATTTTAATTTCCTGTCAAGTATATTGAGGTTTTAAGTATGGGTCTGAATGAGAAAAACCAAAATTCTATCTAATTCTATGGGTTAATGTAACACAGAGTAACACTTGAAATTATTTTCTTTTGAGAGCCAATACCTTCATAGGACATTGCCTGACAAATGGTCATTTTATCTTTTTTTGCTTGTTTAATAACACCCCAAATTTTCCACGTAAGCCATCCTTTCCCAGTGTTCAGTCATAAAGCTCAGGGAAGAGCATATTACCCATGCCTAAGTCAGCTGGGCATTCTACCAACCTAACCATATGACTCAGCTCAGGTCAGTGAGAAGGCTGGAATTCTACTGTATTCATTTGCATTTGGAAGATTGTAGGGACCTAGCTGCTGACAGATGTAATACCACATGGATCCTGATATCAAAAGTAATGAAGAAAAGAAGAGCAGAAGAATGGAAAAAGACTCCAACTAACACAATAATAAAATCACTACCATGTAATTTCTTCACTACTCAATATTACTTAAGCTTAAGGGCAAGCATGGTTTCAAGACCTTTCTTCATGAAGGAGTGCAAATGGACTCACGTTAAGCTCTTTAAGAAAGTAATTTTTTTTTCCCTCTGAGATTCAGTCCATTATTTGCAGTGGTAATAGTCTTTCAGTTCCAGCAAGATAATCCTGGGAGATAAAGTCTTCAGTTAGTCTGGAGAAGGAAGGAAGTGTGTGATTTGTTTGGATATTATACCTGTTGTCACTCACATGAGCAGTAACTATAAGCTTCTACATTCCTCTCCAAGGGGAAGAAAGGGTAAGGAAAACATTTCAAATTAAACCTTAACTGAAAAACAACAGAAAAGCTAAGGAATAAATGAAACAATTGAGAAACCAAGCATAGTCTTTTATATTTTCAAATGTTCAGACTTCTATTAACCAGAATGTTCTACTAATCAGCATATAAATAGAACCAGGTGCAGTAATTATCACTTTATATAATAACAATCCTGAACCACTACTGTAAGACCCCAACATGCTTAGCAGGCTTACTTTGGTTCTCACGACTTAAGTTTAAATATTCCTGACTTGCATCCTAATAATATGCTCATCCAAAGTGAGTATCTCTATCTGCTCTTTGATTTTTCTCAGCATAGGCATAGAAAGAAATCAAAACAGAAAGAACAAAAGGACTAAGGTAGGCAGATGGGATTGATGAGTGTGAAGAAATAGCACATAACTCTCAGGCAACCTATTTAGACACTGCCTGAGACAATGGCAACGTTTCTTTCTGGAGGACAAAAATACACAAAGAATTACCAGGTGCTGGTAGAAAAGGTGTGAAGCAAGCTGTGAAAATAACACATTTACAGGGGGGGTTGTTGTGATTTGCAATCTTAATTAAGCATATTTTCTGCCCTTATGAAGTAAGAGCCAGAACCACTGTTATTATCACAGTTGAATAATCTTTTAGGAAACCTGGAACAAATGAAATACATGTAAGTCGTTTATGATCAAAACAAAGCCATCTCATTAAGAGAATGCTTATTTTCTCTACTGGGGTTTTCTTTTCTTTGTGAATATTTGTTATTCCAATCAGGTAATTAAGTGGTTGTGGTATCCCCGAGTAAATATATTGTGTTAACTTTACCAATTAGGTGGTAATTTACTTAGTGTTCCACATAAATAAGTCTCATACTCCCACTACAAAGTATAGTTCTGTCTATCAGCACTTACCATTTTATGTCATAATTATGTTACATCTGTCTCTCTCCCTCTCCTACTGGACTGCTAACACCTTGAGGCATGCACTTTTTCATTATAAGAAGGAAACAACACTTGCTGGGTGTTTATGTGCCAGGTTCTAAGTGTCAGGTCAATTATTTAGTTTAAACTTCACAGAACTTCCTAACATGGGTACTGTTAGTATGTTCACTTAGCAATAAGGAAATCTGAACTCAGAGACATTAATTTGCTTGAGTTCGCAAAGAAAGTAAAAAGTAGTAGACATAAGATGTGAACTCAGGCAGCTTGATCTGAGTGGTCTTGCTCTTAATCCTCATGCTGTTCAGCTATGAAGGCTCTGTTGATTACAATCAAGAATATTGTAAGAGTTAATGTTTACTGTGTGTTGGTGCCAAAAATGTTCTCCAGGCCTTTTGTATTTATTAGCTGATTTATTTTTTACAACCCTATGAGGCAAATACTAATATTATAGCTATTTATAGGATGGGAAACAAGCAAAAAGATGTGACAGAGCATGGATTTTCAGCCACTTACCATTGTAGGACATGCTACTATCACATGACTAGAATCTATAATAAGTTCGTCTTATCTCTTAGGCAGTAGGACTGCAAATGGTCTTTGGGGTATTTAAGGAAGCTGCCCTCAGTGAGCTTCTCCTTGTAACTGAACCTGTACAGGGCTCTTGTCATTGTTTTTTCACATCTAATATTCACTATACCCCAGTGAGAAAGACATTGGCACCTGCATTTACAGTTGAGGCTCAATTGGAGTTAAGCATTGTTTTCTGAGTTTCTTGGCAAATGACTGAAAAAAAAGGAAATAGATGGGATATTAATTGCCTGATAAAAGGAAGTGTACCTCAAAAAATTTTTTTTGCCCCTGGATTCAAAAAACACAACTTTAAGGGGTGCCTGGGTGGCTTGGTTGGTTGAGCATCCGACTCTTGATTTCAGCTCAGGTCATGATCCCAGGGTCATGGGATCAAGACCTGTGTCAGCTTCATGTTGAGGGTGGAGTCTGCTTAAGATTCTCTCTCTCTCTCACTCTGCCCCTCTCCCCTGCTCACACACACTCTCTCTCTAAAATAATAAAGAGTAAAAAATATATTTAAAATAAATGTTTTCTTTCCCTTACCTTAGCAGGCTTAGGGATAGTTGAGTGGGATGACAATTCAATAGTACTTGAGATTCATCTCTTAATTGGTTTTATAATTCTGACTCCAAGGCTTCCAAATTCCCTCTCTTTATAGATCTCGGACATCTCAAATATTTTGTCATCTTCTGTTTACTATTCTTCTAAGGTCATTTCGTGCTCTTATTACTAGTTCTCATTCATTCATTCATTCATTCAATAATTATTAACTGAGCATCAGCCACATAACAGGAAATGTGCCAGGTGCTGGGGATAAAAAAAAGTGAACAGCACTCATGGTCCTGCTCTCTTGGAATTTATAGCTTGACAATAGCCAATAACTGGGCAGAAGGACATTTGTGTAACATTTTTCTGTCTCTCCCAAGTTTTACTTCTATATCATGCTCAAATTTAAGCACTGCTTGTTTGCATTTCAACAAGTACAAAAAGAGAAAGCTGTCTTTACCTCCCAGGCATCTAGCACAATGTCCAGCACAGAGTAAGCACTTGATTAATGCTTGCGGAGGAAGAAGAGTGGCTTGGTAAGAAGGGAGAGAGAATCAGAAGGGAAGAAGGGAGGGAAGGGAAAAAATAAAGAAGACAAAAAGGACTGAAGAAGATGGCAGAAAAAGAAGGCATCTGGCAATTCTGATTAGGAGAAAACCAGAGGGTAAGAATCTCCCGGTCCAGCTGGAGTGTAAAATCATCATCTCAAGGAAAGTGAGAAACAGGAAAAAAACATGGAAAGATAGTTTGAGCCAGCCTGTGGACTGCCTTAATTTAATTTAATTTTAATTTAGTTTTTTCTAATTTAATATTTAATTTAATACTAAACTTTACAAGGAGAGAAATCTGTTTTGTCAGTGATGCATCCCAAGCACCCAGAATGGTGCCTGGTACATACTAAGTACTTAATAAATTTGCTATTGGATGAACAGAACATGCATATGCTCTGGAGCCATGGAGTTAGAAGGGTTGGCAACTTCTTCTGATAATATATTTTACCAAACACTTGCTCAGACACAGGGCTAATTCCATACTTCTGCACTGAATAGGTAAAATTGTCATGGTCTTCCTCATTCAAAGAAAGAACCTAAAAACATATGTGGGATGGTCAGGAATGAAAAACAAAAAAGGAAATATAAATTTAAGAAATATAATTCTGTTTAAATTTATATTACCCTGAAAGATTTTGACACTACTTGTAAATCTGTCATCTGAAGTTTTTAGAAAGATTCAGATGAAACAGAAAATTCTCTTAACTTAAAAGGCAGAGTTTATTTTTAGAAAGAACTCCTTACAAGCTTGGGCCTAGGATCTAATGGATCCTCACACAGGAATGGGTATGAATGCCAACAGACCTCACTCGGTTTTTGTCAGTCTTTTGATCATGTTCTGTGATCAATGTTCTGTGAGTTTATTCCAAGTAATTTTGTTTTGACAACTTTTGATGTTCTAACATAAGGATTTCACTAGTGGGGCTAGTTTAGTGATTGACTTTTTTCCTCCTCTACTTCAACAGGTATGACAAGTGATGTCCAAATGGGGGACATATTCCTGTAGAGATATCTATGCTTATGTAATTCTCAAAGTATTTAAGATATCACCATTTTAATTTTCTGTTTCAGGAAAGCATATATGCTATGAACTGAGTGTGATTCCCCCAAATTCATATGTTGAAACCCTAATCCTCAAGGTCAGGAGGATTAAGAGATGAGGCCTTTGGAAGATATTTAGGTCACAATGGTGGAGCCCCCATGAATAGAATTAGTACATTAATTACAAAAGACAAGAGAGATATGATATTCTCTGAGTTATTGAGGATACAGCCAGAAACTGTCTGTCTACAAGTCAAGGAGTAGGCTTTCACCAGGCATTGAATCTGCTGGCTCCTTGATTTTGAACTTCCCAGCAAACAAAACTATGAAAAATGAATGCTTGTTGTTTAAGCCACTCAGTCTATACAGTGTTTGTTATTGCAGCTGGAGCTAAGACACATATACTAATGAATTTTAGTGGGAATAGCATTATAGGGATAAACTTAAATAATTTCTAATTATAAAAATTCCTCTTAACATTTTGATAACTTATTACTAGTAACAAATTACAACACACTGATGTGAGCAAAATGTGATTGAGAACTGTTAGTCTAACTCACATTATGTATTAGGGTTCTTTAGAGAATCAGAAGGAATAATTATATACAGATATACAGAGATAGATTTATTATGAGGGTTATTATGGGGATCACATGATTATGGAGGCCAAGAAGTTCCGTGATCTGCCATCTTCAAGCTGTATTTGAATATATTGGCTTGAACTTATTACTACTTGATGTAGTCACCCTTTCCTTTCAATTATCATTTTCATCAGAACACATGAAACTTTTAAAATAAGGCAATCCAGGGGTGCCTGGGTGGCTCAGCTGGTTAAGCATCTGACTCTTGGTTTCAGTTCAGGTCATGATCTCATGGTTCATGAGCTGGAGTCTTGCATCAGGCTCTGCCCTGTGGTGTGAGGCCTGCTTGGGATTTTCTCTCTCCCCTTCTTTCTTCCCCTCCTCTGCTCATTCTTTCTCTCTCTCGAAATAAGTAAATACATTTTTAAAAATAATAATTAAAATAAAATAAAATAAAATAAAATAAAATAAAATAAAGCAATCCAGACTTCTGTCTGTTATTCATCACATTTTCATGTTTTTCTGTAATGACTGGTTTGAGGCTATGTAGATTTAACAATACGACAACGAACTTCATAGGTTTGCACACTTACTGGTAACAAGCCCATGCTATAGGGTGAGTGCACTAATTTTAGAGAACTCAGAGTTGAAAACTTTACTTTCTGTGATATTTATTTACTACTTTTTAAAGAAAACACACCTAACTCACCCTCTAATCTTCACAACTGTAACTATTTAACACAAAAATCTGACAGCCACATCTCTGTAGACTTTTTAATGGCCCTTACTACTGATTGCTTTTGGGACAATGCTAGAACTTCTAAATATGGACTACAAGGACTTGTATGATCTTGCGTTTATCTTTCTGTCCGTCTTTATCTATGGTTCCTCCTTGTTCTCTGGAGAAACCAGCCATCTTTCTAATTAACTCCTATTTCTTCACATCTTGTTTTATACATCCTTTCTTCTGAAACAGGAGGTATTTCCTGACCTCCTGTCCAGTTAAATTTCTTCCTGTCATAGACTCATTATCAGTGTTAATACCTACTTCCCCTTTGTAACACATTTTTCACTGATTAGGATTGTTTGATTTGGTCTATCATTACCTGGCATGAAAATAGAGACCATGTCTATTTTTCCTGTTCATAATACCAAGCACAGTGAAAGCCCACAACATGCACTCAATAAATATTCAACTGAATAGATACATGGATAGATAGATAGATATAAATACATAGATATATCTTTAAAAGAACACTGAAGCCCCTTAACCCTTTGAGAAAAATGCTCATGCTCCTGTCTTAATCTTCCTTGAGCCCACTTCATGACTCAACCAGAGCACTAAAATATTGTTATCAACATCTAAACAACTGGAAGATGTTATCAACGTATAACCAACACACTTTGGAGGTTCCTACCTTGAAACTTAAATTAGATCCTTCTGATAATCTGCTAATATTTTTCTTCTTATGGTTGGCTAGTATAGGCAGTTGGGTTTTGTTTTGTTTCTTAGTTTGTTTTGTTTTTTAATTTTTTCCTAAGGGCCATTGCTCATGCAATTTATGAGAATCCCAGGAGACTGGGGAAAATAATTGTTTGCTGAATAAATGCCATAAGACCTCTTGTTGATTCTTTTGTTTCCAAAATGATTCAATAACAATTTACTAGACCTAACAGGTGTCTGGCTCTTAAGTGAGCCAATTCTACATAGTACATAGGTAGAGAAAAAGAGCATCTTAAGTGCTTTTTGTGAGCAACTTTAGTTTTTTACCTCCATTTCACTGAATACATAAATTTTTATACCTTATTGCATTAGGTACATAAATGTGTGGGTATTATTATAGTGGAAATTAACTTCCAAACAGAACCACTGGTTAGAGTCCATTAATAGATCGAAAATGATGTAAGCTCCTTGAAGGCAAGAATCCATTCATTTTGAATCTGTTCACATATCTCATCCCCATCCTTTTTTTTTTTTTTTTTTTTAATTTTTTTTTTCAACGTTTTTTATTTATTTTTGGGACAGAGAGAGACAGAGCATGAACGGGGGAGGGGCAGAGAGAGAGGGAGACACAGAATCGGAAACAGGCTCCAGGCTCCGAGCCATCAGCCCAGAGCCTGACGCGGGGCTCGAACTCACGGACCGCGAGATCGTGACCTGGCTGAAGTCGGACGCTTAACCGACTGCGCCACCCAGGCGCCCCTCCATCCTTCTTTTTTATATGGCCTTGAACATAGTTATTTAAAAATAGCTTTCTGAGTAGTTGCCTGAAGTAACTATCATATCATCTTTATGAAAGCAAGGTATGACCAGAATAACTTTCAATATCTTTTAAATTGTTTTAAACTTCAAGCAAAGTGGGCTTTATTACTCATTGCATAAGGAGACATCTGAAGTTAAATATATCCATTACAGAAGGAGGACTTAAAAAAATAGTTCCATTATATTAAAATATTGGGCAACTTCATATTCAACAGAAATGCTAAACCATCTATTAATGTAATCACTCTCTTTGACTGCACCTACTCTCATTTTGAATATCACTATGGAAACCAAGGAAACTGTCCTTGATGAAACATAATGGGGCTTTTAGAAATACATTTAAAATCACCTGCAAACAATAGCCTCTAAACCAAAAGCTCTAGAAAAGCTTTTTTCCCCTTTTAGACTCCTAAACATAATTAATATGATTCAGTTATTTAATAAAGAGCAGTGAGGGGCTTTTGAATAAAGAAATTTAACCTCAATATTTCTTTAGATTGGGACAAATGTAAATAAGCATGCTATTGTTTGTTTGTTTGCTTCTGTTTGTCTTTTTGATTATTCTGAACTAATGTGAGACAAAGTGAGCATACACTGAGATACAACGATTACTTGAGTTCAAGTTTGCCAAACTCAGCTGAAACCAGAAATGCGGAAAATCTCTGAGAAATTATATGTTTATTGAAGAAAAAGGATTTGGGAAGAAATTTTATATCAATTGATTTTTTTCTTTAGAATTACACACAGTACTGACATAAATGTCATCTCAGAAAGATGAATGGGTCCGTGGTTCCGTCTAGCACCAGCGGTAGGTTGAAACAACCTACTCAGTTCCAGGAGGGCAAGAGACTGTGTTCTGGCTGTCATTTTAAGTATCTAGTTGAAGTGTATACTATAAGTGTGCATAATGTTTATCCAATGTTGAATGAAAGAGTAAATAAATAAGAATATAAAAAGAAGGACGCTAGGGATGCCTGGGTGGCTCAGTTGATTGGGCATCCAACTTTGGCTCAGGTCATGATCTCGCGGTTTGTGAGTTCGAGCTCCGCATTGGGCTCTGTGCTGACAGCTCAGAGCCTGGAGCTGCTTCATATTCTGTGTCTCCCTCTCTCTCTGCCCCTCCCATGCTCATGCTCTGTTTCTGTCTCTCAATAATAAATAAATGTTTAAAAAAAAAAAAGAATTTTAAAAAGGAAGGAAACTAAATTCCCAGGATGTATTCATTGACAAAGCCTACGGTTCAACTAGCACCTGAGAAAGACTTGAGGGTTGTAGAGAAATGACAAGAAATGAAAGGATATGAGGCTTAGTTCATGATGATCGAACCCAGTTGATTATTAACCTTGGCTGCACCTGGGCTAATTTGAAAAAATAATGAGTTTTATTCCTCTCCTCCTGAAAATTAGACCTAAGTGGTCTAGTACGACCCAGGAATCTCTTTGAGCAACATACTTGCATGTTTTCTCTTTCCAAAGCGCTTAGACCAAAGAGTGAGAAACAGCAAAGTACGGTCATTCCACTAGTCAAGATCTGCTTCTAATGTTGCTTTCTCAGGTTACACAGGGATTCTCTGTCCCAGATGTAACATTTGTTTTTTAACTTTTTAAATGTTTATTCATTTTTGAGAGACAGAGAGACAGAGCACAAGCAGGGGTGGGGCAGAGAGAGAGAGGGAGACACAGAATCTGGAGCAGGCTCCAGGCTCTGAGCTGTCAGCACAGAGCCCGACGTGGGGCTTGAACCCATGAACCATGAGATCATGACCTGAGCTGAAGTCACTTAACGACTGAGCCACCCAGGTGTTCCCCCACTGCTGATGTAACATTTAAACTATAATATTCCATGCCAAAATGGGTTGCAATTCCTAACTGGGATTGCTTTTAGTGCTCAGCTCTTGTCTTTCAAATACACAGTCATTTTATTCAAGGCAGCCTATACTGCTCTTCTAGTCCTCTTCTCTGACACCCAAAGCCTTGACATTGAACTCAGGTCAGTCCATACAAGACACTTTATTGTGAAGAGTTTCTTCTTGGGGGTTCCTGCTAACCTTGGATACCAACCGCCTCTATTAGGAACACACCAGTCCACTGAATATTCTCAAAACACTGTGAACCTTCAAGGAAAGGCTTTGGAATTTACACCTCTTGCTATGAAATGGCTTTTTGTCCCCAAATAAAACCAAAGTTTCAAACAGATGTTTGTGAGATGTACCTAATTTCATTCCCACTAATATTTATATCCCAGATTATTGCAAAGCAAAAAAGTACTCTATTATTTCTTACTTGTAGGGTATTTCCCTCACCTCCCCCCTTTTTTAATTAAAAGAACTATTTGTTGACTATCACTAAACAAACAAAATTTGTGAAAAAGTTATTTAATTTCTATGTCTCTCAACATAGACTGTTAGCAGCTTTTATTTTTTTTTTTACTTTTTTTTAACGTTTATTTATTTTTGAGACAGAGAGAGACAGAGCATAAACTGGGGAGGATCAGAGAGAGGGAGACACAGAATCTGAAACAGGCTCCAGGCTCTGAGCTGTCAGCACAGAGCCCGACGCGGGGCTCGAACTCACGGACCACGAGATCGTGACCTGAGCTGAAGTTGTTCATTCAACCGACTGAGCCACCCAGGCTCCCCTGTTAGCATCTTTTAAATGGCAACTCTCTCACATACAAATTATCAAAATCAGACCAGTCCAGAAAACCACAAATTTTGAAATGTTCTCTGCTGTGGTTTGGCAATTTGTCAACTGCTAAAGCATCTACAGCGTAATTCTATCTTGCAAAACAATGGTGTTCTCTAACTTGCTTTAATTTGGAAGAAAAAGTTATCATTATGGATATGGAAGTGTAATTGTAAAAAAGGAAAAAAGAAACATTTCTGAGAAGGTTGTGTTCATGTCATACACAGTATTTTATGGACAAGAATGGCAGAAAACTTTAGCTTCAATTTGCATTTTTTCATTTCACTTTTTAATGATTGTATGTATACATAATGATTCTGGTAAGTTGCTTATAACTGTACTTGATCTTTTTTCACAATGGAATTTTATCTGTTTTAAATAACTGGCTGAAGTAAAAACTAGTGCCAAATCAGCAACTGTATTTGACCCTTGAAGTCTTGCATTGAGTTGAATGGCTATATGTCAATTAAGGAATGAATAACTTGGGACCACATAATCCTTCTGTTTAAAAATTTTAAAAACCTGTGGGGGAACAGAAAACTAACACTCTGGCTTTTAAATGCATCAATAGCTAAAAGCAGACATGCAAAGATCTTCTAAATACCAAAGAAGCTTTCTGCAACATAATTTTTTTTTAAAACCAGGATTTTTTCCACCCAACTTACAAACCAATGGTGGTGTTCTCCTTTGTGGATGTGTTGGAATTTCATGCAGCTGTCCTGCTCAGACTCCTAGAGGGCTAAAAAACCAAAATTTACCTTTTTAAGGAATTCTTGCAGCTAGGTTTCTAGATATGATTAGGTTCAGCTTATCATTTATACCCTTCAAGAGGCAGAAAAGAGGCCTAGAACATGGTTCCCTGCCTCTGCTTCTGCTGCTTGTAGAGCCCCTTTTTTTTTTTTTCCTTCTGGCGGCATTAGCAATGGTACAAGGCCCCAGGTAGTTTCTGGGGATTGAGTGGCAGGATGTGGGCATCCATTTTTCTGGCACAAAAGGCAGCAGGCACCACATGGCCTGGAGCTGTCTGCAGAAACAGCAGCTTCCTGGCTGCAGTAGCTTCCTGCAGGTATCTTGCTGTCACTGTGAGGGTTTTGTTCCGGTGACACTGCTCCCCTGTTTAGCATGACCACAGAAGAGTACCCAAAAAATAGACCTGGGGTGTTTCTTGAGCCCTCTCAGTGATTCTAAAAGCCATTTAATAGCCTGCAAAAATCACTGTCTGCTTAAAATACTTTTTTGGCAACTGAACATTGAGGGATACATTCACTCTATCTTATCTGGTTGTTATAAGATTTGTTGTCAATATTCCATTCTGCTTAAACCAGCTAAAGTGAATTCCGTTCTCTACAACTAAACACTGATGAATATATTCACTCTATATTAACATATGCTTACTATAGGTTCTATTATTAGTGGTCTAGACTATTTACTGGGTCTGTAAGTACAGAGACCAGGTCCATTCCCCCCACCCCCAAATCTAATCCCATGGAATAGACGTAACACAATACTTGACACATAATAGTAGCTCAATAAATATCTTAAAAATTCATTAGTATAATATAATTCTCTCAAAGAATATTTCACATTCTTTTCACATAGTAAAACAGCCAAATTTGAAGGATTTATTATCTACTTTAATAGGTTTTGTCTTGCTGATTCACTATAGTCCTCCAAATCCTTTCAATGAAAAATTCCGTAAAAGTAAAAACAGAGGAAAAAAAAGCAAAAAATCTTTCATGATGGCATCTAACACACCAGCAAGACATATTATGCTTTCGTTCTGCATTATTGTAACACAGGTTTTTAAGTTCTTTGGCAGGAAATTGCCATTTATTATTTAGGGTTTTCATGCTTACAAGTGACAGAAACAGACTTACGCAAGAAAACTGAAGCAAAATAAGAAAATATTAAATAAATACACACACAAATGGAATTCTTGCTTGGCTTACGTAGCTTGAGTTTTGTTGTATATCTAGATGCAAGGTTTCAAATGATGCTGGGATAGCCTTCCTTTTTCTCTTCTAACGGGTGGCCTTTATCCATGCAGCAGGTAAGATGGCTGCTGCCAGCAGTCTCAAATCACTTCTTACCAGCTGGCATCCCTGCTAGGCAATGAAAATCTTTCTTGATTGTTTTGACAGCCAAGTGGCTGAGAGGACTCACTTGGCATGGCTTGGGCTAAACCCAATCTCTATCACTGGATGTGGAATACTTTAAGTGCTTAGGTTTGAGCCATGTACCCATTTCTGAGGCTGGGGACTGTGAGCCACCTCCAACTGAAACATTCAGAATAGGGACCTCTAAAGGAGGTCTAGTGGTGCAACTATCAGTTTGCAAACAGATCAGATTCATAAATTGTTCATAAGTCATTTAATAATCTTTGAAGTTACCAGTACAGAAGCGGAGTGAAGTGGCATGGAAAGGATATTTAACCACTTTGAAGATCCTGGATATTTATAGAATCCGAGTACCTGGAGAAACCTCAGATCAGACTGGAGAAGCCTGCCATGTCAGACTAGGTATCTTTCAACACCAATTTCAGTTGTATGAGGCAGTGTATATTTACAATCTACATTCTATTCATCTGTAACTTTAGGCAGCTGTTCTTATAGAGGTCATAATCTAGACACACATTGTTCAGTGAAAACCCATTGATTCGATTACAGTTCCCCAAAGAAGAGATTCTATTATCAACATTAAGAAAAATGTAGGCAGATATAACAGATGTCAACAACATATTTCTTCACAGCATCTATCTGTTTATCTATCTATCTATCTATCTATCTATCTATCATCTATCTATTGCTCTCTGATATATCTTATGTATTTGTTATAAGTGCCTCCAAAGATTCATATACATATCTATATTTATTTAATACATGTATTTTTTAAAAAATTGCTTGGTTTTGCCACACACAAAATTGAAAGTACCTTCACCCATAATGCATATTTAAGGCAACTTAAAAGTCCCATCCACTTACCACATCAAATTGCAAGTCAATATCTCTGAAAGATGCACATTTCCCTGTGGTTAGTTCAAATGAAGATCAACAAATTTAACTTACTGATAAGCCCATTAACAAAAGCTCAACAAAAACTCCCATTTGGAAAAGGGAGGAAGAGTATAGTGTGGAGGTCTCCAGTCCATAGCATGTACCATATCCCCTTGGATGGGAGAACAGAGACTTTCTGCCCTGGCAGAGGAGTGAATTTCTTGGCCAGCCAGTCTTGTGCTGCCAGCTCTGCTCCCTGAGAGGAGCTCTTTTTCTTATTGTCTGATACTGCCTTGTATACAAACATAGTTTGGCAGGATTACTCTTCCTGGGAATGTTCTGTTTTAGCAATTCCTATCAGTGTAGATGAAGGCACCTGGAGGTGGGCTAGGGTTGAACAGTTAGAGATTTCTGTTTACCAGCTTTTGGTTTTATCTGGTTCTTCAATTCTCTTAATGCCTCACCTTACTGCTGACTGAAATGAATTATGGAGACTATGGGTTAGAAACCAAAGCCAGGATATGGTACTTGAATCCAGTCTGTAATTTCTGCCTTTTGTCACCTAGCTTCTACCCTGACCCTTAGCCTAAGGTTTATGTTGACCTGTTGATATGAACTAGCAGGCTATAGTACTGAGGTTGGGCTATCACCACATGTAATACCTAGCCTTCATTTCACAAGATGATGCTTTGTAATAGAGATTGTTATTCCTTGTGTGGAGCTGGGAACACTCAGCAGAGTGTTTGAGGGCACTTAAAAAATAGACTTTAGTCTGTTCTCTGGCTTTTCCTGTGTTCCAGTTTAATATTCCTCTGGTCTTCCTGCTCAGCTCTCTTTGTTTATATTAACTTTAAATAACTTGGGTCAGAAAATTCCACTTTTTTCTTTGTCCGTTGGTCCATGTTGAATGTCTGGCCTCTTTCAGCCATCTTGAATGTCTGGCCTCTGGCTAAGAGGACTTCTCTTATCATGGCTGTGTGCTGTTTCTATTTCCAGGTGTGTCTGCTTTTAGATGTTTACCTTTTTTATGACTTTACTAAAGGCTGCAAGAAATGACTAACACATTCTGACATCTTGATGTTTTTTTCCTGTTTCTTAATGCTCTAACCTCAGTGATAACATAACCTTTGTCACAAGGTACAAGTGGCAGTTAACATCAGTTGACTTGAGCACAGCATGAGACTTGCCACCTTCTAAAATGGTGATAAATGATATTCTTTGCCCTTTATTGCAACTTTACTTGAATTAATTTCATATTTTGGTGTTTGCCATTTGTAACATCCCACTTCTAATATCAGTTTTGTGCTAACCAGGACTCTTTGGATTAAAGTGACAGAACTTATTTAAACAGAAAGGAAACATGGACATACATAACAGGGTGTGTGTGGCTTCAGGCACAGTTGAATCTAAGGGCTCAACTGATACGAGGTTATCAGGTTGCTAACTCTGTATTCTTCAGATAGGCCCTCTTCCTGGGGTGGGACAAATGGCCCCCAGCAACCCTAGAACTCATATCCTATGAGCAAAAAGAAAGTCTTTCCCAATGGTTTTGATAAAACATTTTAAGATGCATCTAATTGGTTCAGCTTGTGTTAGTTGTCAATACACAGTCACTTACTATGACTAGAAATAAAAGATAATTCAAATGATCAGGCCTAGCTAGATCCAGACCCTATAGCTTGGGACAGGATGGAAAGGTTAGCCCCATGTGAGCAGCATGGGATAGGTTTTTGTCAGGAAAGAGGAGATCTGATCCCAGAAGCAGTGGGAGGTGATTTGTGCATAGCAAGAACAACATATGTTCACTATATGCATGTTAATAAGTATGTATGAAATATTCTTTGTCTATATAAGGTCCAGATTATACCAAGTTATTCTGAAAGACAAAATAATTTACTATGATGTTGTTACATACTCAGTGTACAATGGAGCATTCTAATTGATAGATATGTTTTAACGATCTCTTAATGTCTAGTTCACAATAAGACATTGTATATATAAGACAATGTATAAGACATTGCCCATTATAGGTCAGGGGAACAAGAGAGAAATACTGACTTCATCTAAAATATTGTCTCATTAACATACACATTTAAGTAAAGAGGGTATAAAATACATCTTACTTTTACACCACTTGAAATGATTGCATGGCCCTTCAGAAGACTATTATTCTGATTCTGGTTGTGTTATTACAATACACACTTCGCAAACGTAGTCTTTTTTTTTCTAATTAGGAATTGTATTCAATTGCTAGAACCTAAAATGGTTTTACCAGAATAGAGGCTTATTTCCCATTATGGCAAAGCAAATTTTGAGGCACTTCTAGAAAGGTATGGAATTCCACAGTGTCAGCATTGTCTCTCAGGCTCCTTTTATGAAACAGAAGAAAAGGTGAATAAATATCCCTTCCAGATTATGCCATTTATTTTCTGGAACCCCCATCCAGTAGCATTTACTTACAATTAATTGGTTACCTCACTAACAATGAGAACGGGACATACAGTTTTGTATCTGAGAGCATTGCTGCTTCCCAAAATATAGGAACTCTTTCACTAATGGAGAAGTGGAGAATGGATATTGATCCCACAAGTATACTTTCAGCATAAGAATTTTTAGTTTGATGTATCTTAAGCTCAAATACATAACCCACCACAACTTCCAACTAATAAAAAAGTGGTGAAAAATCAGTAAAATCCATAGGTTTATGTGTATTTCATAATTTCTCTACAAATAGAAAATGTCATGTAAATTACCATCCTTAACACTAGAGTTTTATGCCTGAAATTATTTGTTTCTCAATGTTAATATTGGACAAAAAAAAAAAATCTAAACTTTAATTTACAACAAAGGAAGCCGTGATAAAGTTTGAATGAACCTTGAGCATTGTAACAGGTAAAAAATTTAGCAGAATGTATGTAACATTTTTAAGAAATGGCATATACTTCATTTTAAACCCATCCAGAGGGAATCATATTTAGGGAATTTCAGGGACAAAAAAAAAAAAAAAGAAAGAAAGAAAAGAAAAGGAAAGGAAAGGAAAAAGAAAAGTAGCTCCTCAGTCCTGAGTTAGCCAGTATCTGAAACGTTCCCAACAGTTTCCACAAAAACAAGGACTTTAGAACAGAATGATTGCTTCCATGAATTGGTAGAGCTCTGATTAGTGTATTAGCAAACTCATTATAACAGGGCCAGTTAAAGTTAATACAAGACATCTCCAAGGGGAGCTATCTGAAATCTAGTTTTGCCAATCAGGATGGTTACAGCTGATTGGATTCCAGGTGGAAAAACATAAAGGGATTTACACAGCTGTCTAAGGACTAGTGAGCTGGAAAAAATATAGTTCCTAAGCATGATTGATATGTGACTTTGAGTCTTCTTTACTCTGACCCATAATATATTAAAGCCATATGAAAGATTTAATTGTCATTAGAACTAGGAGCCAATGGTGAGAGTTACCCCAAATTTTATATGCCCTATCATTTTCATTTTTGCTAATCCAGAGTTTATAATTTTATAATAGGATTTATATGCAATGAATTAGGTATTCATTAGAACTCTCCTTAATATACAGCTTCTCAGAAATTATAATTAAAATAAGATTAACATGAATAAAGCCCATATTTGTTCACACATATAATAGCAGGAACTAACTTCAGGTCTTCATTGGTTAACATGAGTTATAAGGTGAAGCCCCTTTCTTTCTTTCTTTCTTTCTTTCTTTCTTTCTTTCTTTCCTTTAAAAGAGAGTGAGAGAGTGTGACTAAGGGAGAGGCAGAGAGAGAGAAAGAATCCCAAGCAGGCTCCACATTGCCAGCACAAAGCCCAACTCAGGGCTTGAACTCACTAACCGTGACATCATGACCTGAACCTAAATCAAGAGTTGGATGGTTGACCAACTGAGCCACCCAGCCGCCCCCAGGTGAAACTTATTTCAAAAAGCAATTAGAGGTGAATATAAAAATTCTTTAGTCAACAAAATGTATCTTAGGTCCCTTAACTCTCTACATTTAGTGGTCTCACTAATAGGTTTAAGAAACTTAAGAACTACTTTGTAGAGAAGCAGTATGAAGATGAAATGGCCACCTTCAAGATCATTAAAACTACCTTCTCAAAGTTTTAAGCTAAGAGGAACTGTCTTTATGTAACATGTTAAAGTGAAAGTGAAAATAGAAATATTTATTCATTTGGCAAGGTTTTTAAGTCTGTGAGCAAAGTTGATTTTCTTTTAAAGTCCCACAATTATCACTAGGGAAGTAAACTTTGAGATATTTAACTTGGGTCCAGATTGCCTATGTGTTAAGATTTAGTAGGCTTACCTATTACTATCAGGCACATAGACAAAAGATCCCATGCTGCAATTAAATATTTTTAGACTGTGACAAGAAGGATAGGGACATTAAATGATATTAGCTCCATTTTATTGACGGAAAAAATTCTGAATAGGAAGAAACTAATTCCTTTTGTGAAGTTGGGATAATGAAGACGTCAAGATGCATTTGAAAGGTCACTGGAGATGAGTTCTAAGCCAGGCTCTGACATTGACCTGCTGTGTGGTTTTGGACATAATAGTTAGCATCACAATAGTCGCAGCCAAAAAGACAAACCACCCAATTTTGTAAGTAACAAGTAATATAAACACAGAATTCATAAAAGAAGAAATTAAAATGTAAAATAGACAGGAGCGATATGCAACTTCATAACAATTAGAGAGCTGTAAATTCAAATTAGAACAAGACAAAAAAAAGACTTTGCTGGTGTCTATTAAAAGTTTTCTACATCTTGCTAACAACCACATTCACATAGCTTCATAATTTTTACGCAGAAAAGACGTAAGTAAAAGCAAAATAAAAGGTAATTTGAAACACACTAAGAAATGTATACTACTTTCTAAAACAGTGCTGTCCAATAAAACTACAATGTAAGTTTCCAATGTGAGACATATAGAGTTTAAAATTTTCTAGTAGTAGTGACATTACAAATGAAAAAAAAAAAAGAAGTGAATTTTTCTTTAATCCCATGTGTCCAAAATACTATTTGAAATACTTATTCAAAATATTTTGAAATATTATTTCAACATGTTACCAAAAATTACTAATTACTAAAAATTACTAATGTGATATTTTACATCTTTTTTTGGCATTAAGTCTTCGAAATCCATGTGTTTTACACATACAGTATATCTCAATTTGGACCAACTACGTTTCAAGTGTTCAAATGACACATGTGGCTAGTGGCTACCCGTTGGTCACTACAGTTCTAAAGCATAGAATCATGAGGTAATGAACAATGCCAAAGGTTTGTGGTCATCAGGTCTGAGAATAGATACCTGGTTTGAGTACCTGAGCTATTTCACTTGGTCAAACTACTTACCCTCTCTGAACCTTAGTTTTCTCATTTTCAAAATCATAATAATATTTACTTTGAAGGATTTTGTGAAGAAATCCTTAGAAATAATGTTTATAAAGCACTAGGTAGACAGTTGGCTCTCAATAATTATAGCTATATATAATATTATTTTGATACATGAAGCATAAGTGATTGTTTATGAGGAGTTTTGTGATTTGCACTCTCTAGTATTGATGAAGCTCCTGAAATAAGATTTAAAAATAAATTAACACCCAGAATTGTGTTTCATGTTCCTCTTTCTAGCAGATTCTATGCATGTGCTCTTTCTTTTACTTCAGTATGACATGGGATTTTTCTCCACCACTACTGTGTCCCGTTATAGATAATGACAGGAATATCTATGAGACAGTGTTGACAAGAATTGTTCACACAAATCTAGAAGTTTCATGTAATATTTCAATTTTGTGAAATTTAATGTGAGACCAAGAAACATGGCTTTGTCATCTTAGTTTCTTTCCACCAAGCATATGGAAAGAGTTTTGCACATAGAATGAATTTGCACATTCAATGAATTATCAATAGAATTTGAAAATATCCTCTCAAATGAGGTAAATTGTAGTGCCAGTGGGTTTGTGCTCTTTCTCTTCTGTATAATATATAGATTTGTCTGTTTCATATTACCTGGTACAATTTTAGGAGTAAAATAACACAAATCTGTTTCCTATAACAGCTCAAAAAAAGTGCTATATAAATTAAACTAGCAAGTACAGCATCATATTTAATAGATGATTTTCTAGATATTGAATAATTGACAATTATTTTTTAGATTTTTTTATTAAAATATAAGACAATGAATGCAGTACTTGGCAACATAAAACATTATTTGGAAAATATGACATAAAAATAAACAATGTGTGCCCCAAATATAACAATTTTCAGAGATGATTTTTATTATCTTGGCAAATATATGTTACAAAGTGAGTCTTGGACATGAGATAGAACTAATATTTTGCCAGCAGCTGGGAATTCAGTTGTGTAATCAGTGATCAATCAAAATCAAAATTGTGTGATGAATCACTGATTAAGCAAGAGGTCCAAAGAATTTATAAGAATTTCTTAAGGAAAACAAGTAATACTGAAATGTTTCCATGGTTGAGGATACGTGTAAATATACAACTTGGGCTTAAATCTAATGGGTAAAATCAAAGAAAAGAGATAAGGAGCACAACAATAGAGGAAATCACAGATGCCCAAGAAGACAAATCATTGAATGTGTCCAATTCATTGTGGTTTGTCAGACTCACCTGAACTTGAACTGTGGGCATGAGACTGTACATAGATCTTCTTGAAGGAGATTAGGAAATAGAAGCCAGTAGGAATAGATCACAATAAAAGTATCTCCTGGGATAGGTGATGGAAGGAAATCTAGAATTATTATGCAATATATCAGTTCTGTGAAAATAAATGCAGAAAGCTAAGATACCTAAAACACATCTGTTCTTTCCTCCAGGAAAAAAAAAGTGGCCTATAATTAATAAAAATCTTGCTTTTATATAGATTAAATATTTTCAATACTTTGAATCAAATTTGAGAAAAGAAAGCCTTGCTTTAGAAGACCAAGTATAAAAACTGGGGTTATTTTTGGAGAAATCAGTTATAAACAGGATGGGCAAGGATTAAGCCAGTGGTAATATAAATTGCATTAAGCTTATATATCCTATAGTATACACTATAGCTAAGAGATTTTATGAATAAATGCAAAAACGTTATCTTTGTCTTTCTATACCCTATAGGTCTTTGTACAAATGTGGCAGTACAGAGGTCAGGTGCTCAACTTGACTGAACCACTCTGGCGCCCTAAGAATAAATTCATTTTTAAAAAACTCTTATAATTAAGGTAGATTGTATTGTCCCTAAATATTCGCTGCCCCTCTCAGGGGAAGATTATCCTTTCTGACCTCATTGATGTCAGGCTTGGCCAAGTGGTTTTCTTGGGTTGGTAAAATGTTCTACTTCCCAGAAACAGCTTTTAAAATCCAGTAGATGGTTAGGGGTACCTGGTTGGCTCAGTTGGTTGAGTGTCCAACTTCGGCTCAGGCCATGATCTCACAGTTTGTGAGTCCGAGCCCCGCGTCGGGCTCTGCGCTGACAGCTCAGAGCCTGGAGTATACTTCGAATTCTGTGTCTCCCTCTCTCTCTGCCCCTCCCCTGCTCATACTCTGACTCTCTCTCTCTCTCTCTGAAAAATAAATAAACACTAAAAAGAATTTTAAAATAAATAAATAAAATCCAGTACATGGTTTGACATGATCTCTTTTTCCTCTGATACGAGAGTGGCAATGGCCCAGAGAAAAACTGTTCCATCAGACCATGTCCTGAAATAAACGTGGCAGCATGGAGCACAGCCATAGCTGACCACAATGGACATGCAGCAGTATCTATAATGAATACACCTTTGTAGTTGTAAGTCACTAAAATTTTGGAGATATGAAGTTGTTTATTACTGTAGCATAACTTAGCTTACACTGATGCAGAAATAAGTGTCTGAAGAACAACAACAAAATAAACTACATTATGTGTCAGTGGCTTCAAAGCCAGGTTGTGTGTAAAAAGGAAGAGTTACCAAAGGTTGATTATATGGTAATTTATGTTATGAAATGATGAGATGTTTTACAAAACTGTGCCTCTAATAACTTAAAGGGCAAATAACATTCCTAAATAGCTCATTGTTTTCATCTAAGAATTTTGTTCTTGGCCAATTGCTGTTGACTGCATTTGATAAGGTACATTTGACCAAGAGCTCAGAAAACATTGGCCAGTTGGCAAGAAATGAAAGGAAATAGGGAAAGACAAGACACTTAGGAATTTGAAGGGTTGAAAGATACAAGTGATTCTCACGTATAACCCATGAATGATAAAACTGAGATCGCTTTATACGACAAAAGGAGCCAATGAAAATCCAGCTAGGTACAAATCGAGCATATCACCATTATATCCTTTGTTAAAACCCTTGAATTGATCATTGTGATACCTACTACATCTTGCATTGAGCAAATGGCTCTTGAAAGGAGACGAATGGTGTGGCACATGCAAGGGAGCATGATAGGCTCAAATAGCTGAATTGAATGCAGAGAGAGAGGCATGCATGTCTATTGGCAAGCATAGCTGTTGGATTCAAGTAGATAAGAAGCCAACTACATTTCTGAATGAGTGTACTGTCAAAAAACAAAAACAAAACACCACCTGGACTAAAAGAGACTGTGACTTCATGAGACTTGGGCCCCTAAATTTCTATGAGTAAAAAGTGACAAAGAATATACCCCAGCCCCCAATGAGAGCATGATTTCCAATATTCTCTTCATATGTAGCCAAGGAGAATAATAGAAAGGGAGACTTCTCAGAGGGCAGAATTAGAGCCAGTGGAGAATTATGACCTTCAGAGTCATTCCCAGGGTGAAATCAGAGAATTGTGAAGGAACATTCTCCACCCTCAGGCTAGGGGCCACTTACAACTTCCCAGTGTGATCTTAGACTTTTATGGATTAGTGACTGCTGTAGTTCCCATTCTTTCCTCTTCTCAATGAAAATACCTATTACAGTTATCCTGATCCTGCTCAGCCATAGAAAATTGGATGTGTATGGGCTTGATAACTTGTTAATAGGTCTCCAGACCGATGTAAAGACCATCACGAACCCCAGAATTTTGAGCCAAGGCCATGACTAGTAGGATTATCTCCTGCGGGTAAATGTGTTCTGTATGTGGGAGCTTGCAGAAGTGAATATTTGTGATATTTGGTGTCCCTCCCTGAAAGCAGATTATATTATCCCAGCTGATCAATGTCAGGCTTATACATATGACTTTCTTTGGTCAATGAAAAGAAGTGACAGGAACAGAGCCATAGCTAATCCTGATGCACATGAAGCATGGGCAAGAAATAAACATTCAGTCATTTGTTACTGTAGCATGACCTGGTCTATCCTGACTGATATATATTCATTAATTAAATTTTCAACCTTTGCTAAGTAATTACCAAATGTTGGGCACTTGAATTGCAAAGATGTCAGAGGAAAATAATTGCAGTAGAGCAAAAGGGCAACTGGTTATATCTAATCTGAGTGCAGAAAACATGTTGAGAGTTCAGGACATGGAGCTAAAAAAAATACGCTTTTATTGCTTAGCATTAATCAAATACATATTTGTATGTGTGTATTATTAAAATTTTTTAAAATATTTATTTGTTTTTTTGAGAGAGAGAAGAGAGAGCATGGGGGGGGGGGGGGAAGGGCAGAGAGAGAGGGAGACACAGAATCCTAAGCAGGCTCAAGGCTTTGAGTTGTCAGCACAGAGCCTGACGCTGGGCTTGAACTCACTGACCATGAGATCATGAACTGAGCTACCCAGGTGCCCCTGTATGTGTGTATATTTTTAAACTGTGTGGATCAAGGAAGGTAGGGGAGTATTGCGACATTTGTAGTATACCTTTTAGATACATACTTTCTATCAAAGTTCGCGTTTTAGACTTGCAATAAAGCTTTCTTGCACTATTTCAAAAAAAGAAAAAGAAAAAGAAAGAAAGAGAGAGAGAGTGAGAGAGAAAGAAAGAAAGAAAGAAAGAAAGAAAGAAAGAAAGAGAGAAAAAAGGAAAACGAAAATGCAAAAGCATCCTCAAAGCCCTGGCTGCTTCTGTTGCTGCTATTTTTAGCCTGCCCTGTTTTTGTCAGACTGGGTCCGTGCTGACTGCCTGGGGCAAGATGGCGTCCTTGGCAGAAGCAAGATAGTGTGGCGGGGATGTTTTTTAAAAAGCTGCACCTAGAGAACTCAGAGTGTGTAATGAGATAATTCTTACTTTTGAGGGGATTATGTTGTGAACTCTTAAAATTCAAGACTTTCAATTGAGGCTATACCACAAATGCCCTTGATCAAGTGAAAACAGCACCCCTGGCCATCCTGGCCTTTCCTTCAAAGCAGTTTAGTCTGGGCACTCTACTGCTGATGGTGCACACTCCATAAAGGTCAGTGCTCACTGGATCTTTATTTGGAAAGATTATCCAAGCACCACAGTGTCTTAGAGTTCAAGTTAAGTGACAGGTCAGAAGCAAATCCTGAACTGTACATCAAAGGAATATCTAGAAGGATGAGAAGGATTGATCTTGCTTCTTGGGTTCTTACAATCATTACACAGAACTGCTAATTAATTGTGATACAATCTTCCAAAAAGGTGCTGCTTTGTTGTTTTTTCTTATGTTTTGTTCAAGAATCAGGACGACTATCGTATAGTTTCTTGAATCCAGGTGAAGGGTGAAAGATGTGTAGTTTAATATTCTCAAACAGAAGCTTCCCCATATTTAGCACTGGCTTAGAGGAATCTGCTGCTAAGTTCCTAAGGTCCATTGAAGATGGTAGGAGTTAGACTCAGTCATCATCCCATATTCCTCATTTCTACCCTGACTTCTCCAAAATTGGTCATCTGCACGTAATAATGTGTATTCCTAATTAGTGTTTTTTAGATTATCAGTTTCCCTTTTTATTATGTAGATAGTGTCTTGAGACAACTCATACGTCTGAATTTTGCAAGTTCAAACAGTCTAACTCCCAGGATTGTTTCTTCACCTAGTTCTAAAAAAGCCAAGTCCTGGGGCGCTTGGGTGGCTCAGTTGGTTGGGCGTCCGACTTCGGCTCAGGTCATGATCTCACGGTCCATGAGTTCGAGCGCTGCGTCGGGCTCTGTGCTGACAGCTCAGAGCCTGGAGCCTGCTTCGGATTCTGTGTCTCCCTCTCTCTCTGACCCTCCCCCGTTCATGCTCTGTCTCTCTCTGTCTCTCAAAAATAAATAAAACATTAAAAAAAAATAAAAATAAAAAAATAAAAAAGCCAAGTCCTTACTAATTGGTCATACAAATCCAAACAGCAACTGACATTATGGTTATCTTAAATTTCTTTTTTTCCTCCCACATAGAAAGTCCTCCTTTTTCTTATTCTTTCTAATTAGAACATGATGGAAACATGTGTGTTACTGAGTTGACTCAATATGACATTGATTCTGTTAATATACTACTTTGGTTGTTGAATAAAGTTTTTTGCCTTTGAAAACCACCATCAGGTTCTAAAAGCCTTGTGCTTATCTTTCTTAAGGCAATTATTAATCAAAATCATTGTGTCATTGTATTCTATTACCAGGGTTTCTCCACTTAGAAAAATCTTTGGGGTGAAATTAAGTTTTTAAGAGGTAAAAGCTACTATGACTGCCATCATGAATGTAGACTAGATATGTTTATAGATTCAATATACACCATACATCCTCTAAACATAGTGACCTGTTTAACATTATACTATTTCTTGTAGGAGGGTAAGATACAGAATGTTAGCTATTTCACTGTGATGTAAAAAATGCCTTAGAAATATGAGCGAAATAAGGACCTCTGGATCCAAGAGGGCAAATTTCCACACTCATTATTAAGGGTGTAATTACATTGGCATATGCCAAGACTTTTTCCAATAGTGATATTGGATGAGGTAACATCTTTGTCATGCCCTCTTCTAAACACTTTGCATGTTTTATTTTGTTGAATCTTTGCAAGTTTATTAAAAGGGTCTTATTAGTAACCCCCTTTTTTTTTTTTTTTAATTTTTTTTTCAACGTTTTTTATTTATTTTTGGGACAGAGAGAGACAGAGCATGAACGGGGGAGGGGCAGAGAGAGAGAGGGAGACACAGAATCGGAAACAGGCTCCAGGCTCCGAGCCATCAGCCCAGAGCCTGATGCGGGGCTCGAACTCACAGACCGCGAGATCGTGACCTGGCTGAAGTCGGACGCTTAACCGACTGCGCCACCCAGGCGCCCCAGTAACCCCATTTTTAAATAAGGAAGTGGGGTACCCAAACAGTAAGTCACAGGTCTAGCTAGTGGCAGATCCCTGATAGAAGGTGGCAAAGGCATGTTTTCAATTCATTGAAGCAGTAGTTGATTAATATGTTGTGATGTTGTAAACTACGTGCAAGTTGTGAAAAGGCATCATGCAAATGTCAGCAATTTTTAAAGAGGTTCTTTTCTGAAATATAAATATTCAAGACTTGCACAAGTGTGTGTAACACACTTCACTCTCTAAGATTACACTTAAGACTAGAAACCAGGATTCTGTACTTGAAAGCTTTCTAGTATTCAGTGAGGAAATATTCAAAAGAAGCCACAAAGAAATTAATCCCCCAATTTGCCCCTGTTCATTCACAAGGGAAATTAAATTATTTTCCAAAATCTGGGTGAAAGATACCATGTAAGAGGCAGTAACACAGATTTGGTCAGAATAGAAAGCCCTGAGTCACAGGTTTAAACAACTAAGCTTCATTCTTAGAAAGCATGACTGCGACCGACCTGGAAATCTGTACAAATAATCTGCTGGCTTGCTTTACTAAGAGATAGCATTAAAGTCATAAACCCTTTAAGTAACAGAGTGCTATTTTTCCATGCCATGAACTGTATGTATAAATACAGTTGTATAAATACACGTGTGTTTTCCACTATCCTATCGAGCTATCCACAAATAGCTCGAGACATTTTAATTTTTTAAAAAAATTGTGTCTACAGCTAAATTCAGATGAACAGATTAAACACGGTAAAGCCATACACTAAATCCTAACTGTTGATGTTATCTCCTTACAAAGCTGGATTGCGTGCTTATCTAAAAGGGACTGGTTATATAATGTCTTAACCTCTTTAGTGCAATAAAGATAGACATTATTGCACAGTCAGCCTTTGGGGTATTTCTTCTGTTTCCTCTTCTGCATCTTTTCTAAATGGTGCCTATCCAGTTAAGCTTTTCTTAGACTATACATTAATGTTCCATAGAATTTTGAGAGATTTCAAAACTTCTCTCTGTACAACTCACTCATCTACCGGTGAGGCATGCCTACGCACACATGCACTCATGCTCACAGTACTTTAAGAGCATGAAGTTTCATGGGAAACATTATAGTCTAGTGATTAAGAAAAGGGCTCTGGAGTACAATTTCCTGAGTGTGGATCCTGTGACTGGCTTAGTAGCCTTGGGCAAGTCACTTAAATTCTTTGACTCTCAATTTTCTCATACTTAAAATTGAAAAACCAGTAACAATGGTCATCTTAAGTGGTTTTAACTAACATGTTCCAAGCACTTAACATGTGCCAGGTACTGTTCCAATCACTTTGTATATACACCAAATCATTTAATCCTCACCACAACCCTAAGAAGTAGGTATTGTTATTATTATTATTATTATTTATTATTATTATTATTTCCCCCACTTTAAAGAAATGGAGGCACAAACAAATTAATTCATTCAAGGTTGTCCAAGATACCTGCTTTGTCTTTATTTAAAATATTGATATTTTCTTCCTCACTGATCTATTTGGATTACTTTTGATTTTTAAAAATATGACATTACAATATTGTTTATCTTGATAACTGAATTTTTTATATTTTTTAAATATATTCATTTTTATTTTTTATTTATTTTGAGACAGACAGAGACAGCACGAGCAGGGGAGGGGCAGAGAAAGGGAGAGAGAGAATCCCAAGTAGGCTCCGTGCTGCCAGCATGTAGCCTAATTCAGGGCTCAAACCCATGAAACTGTGGGATCATGACCTGAGCCGATACCAACGGTTGGACACTTTTAACCATCTGAGTCACCCAGGCACCCCTGATAATTGAGGGTTTTTTGTGCCTTTAAATTTTGTACCTGGTGTGAACGCCCCACTTGCCTCACCCTAATCCTGGCCTTGAATTTCTTACATCCAAGGGTTACTGATGCAATCAAATACTTTGTGCTGCCAGTGGCCTGTTAAATGGTGGCTGTCACTATCATTGTTATTCTTTCACGTAAATGAGGAAAAAGAAGAGCTAAGTAATTTTTCTGAATAAGCACATAATGACAGTTTGCAGAATTTTCCAGTTTTACCTCTCTTCACATAATAGTATATGACTTAAAAAATATGCTTTTATTACTACAGTTACCAAAATTTATATGACACTTTCTCCTTTCCCAAAACACTTTTATAAATTATATATAATATTATATATGCTATATCTTATTATGTATATATTATGTATACATAATATATATATACATATAATTTGAGTTTTACAACAAGAAGATTAGTAGGGAAAGTATTTTTATCTTCTTTTTAATGTGTGAGAAAACAAAGACTCTGTGGGATTAAGTGGCTTGCTCACAGAACCTGGCTACCAAGTCATGAAAAGCCTTATGTTGTCTTTTGCACCCACTTAGGGGAAATTCTTGGTAATTGCATGAGCCAGACATGCTACTGGCCTAACATCTATATAATGTCAGTTCAGAAGTTTGCTGCACACTTCTGCCTAATCCTTTGTTCTTCTGTAGACAAAATGCTGGAGGGGATAGAATGGATGGGGAAATATTACCAATTACTGAATCCCACAGATCCCTTCTTTTCTCCTTGAAGAAAGCATAAATGCTTGCTGCTTTTATTGAGAGCCAGAGTAGCAAGAACGCCAAGTAGGAGTGGTGATTGCAGTTACAGTGAAGTAAAGAATTTAAAATTTTTATTTCCTCTTTGTTGCTTTTATGTTTTCAAGGTCATCTATAAAAAGCATGCATTAATATTGTAATTTTATTTGTGAAATAATATTTTTTTAAAAAACCTTTGAGTTTTTAGTTTGAGGGTCATCAAGTCCCATTCTTCTTTTTTTAATGTTTATTTATTTATTTTGAAAGAGAGAGAGAGTATGAGAGAGAGGGGGAGGGGCAGGGAGAGAGAGGGAGAGAGAGAGAGAGAGAGAGAGAGAGAGAGAGAGAGAATCCCAAGCAGGCTCTGTAGTGCAGAGCCCAATGTGGGGCTCAAACTCACAAACCGTGAGATCATGACCTGAGCCAAAATCAGGAGTCAGTGGCTTAACGAACTGAGCCACCCAGGTGCCCCAGTGTTTCTCATTTTGAATCAAAACACCACATTCATGAAATTTGGTTGAATTACAATTAACAACTATAGAAAAGTCAATGAATAGTTGATGTAAGATAAATTCTTTAAATTAACTGCCTTTCATAATTTAACACTAGCTGCTATTCACTGAGGATTTCTTTCATCAGAAGCATTACCAGAGACTACCAGGGAGGACACTGGAGTCAGATTGCCTGGCTTTGCATCTGGCAGGTTCTGTGACAGTAGGCAAGTTACTCAATCTCTCTAAATCTCAAATTTGCACTTCATAAAATGGGACAGTTAATATACATATCTCAGTCTCTTTGAGGATTAAGGTATTAATTTATTAAAGCACACAGAACAATGTGTGGCACGTAGTAAGTATTCTGGATGTGTTAGCTATTATTATGAAGGGGTCAGAACTGAACAAAATGCTTTGTGATTACTGTAATGGAAATATAAGATAGATATTGATCTTCCATTTTTGTACACAAGGAAAACTCACACTCTACGAAATTTGTTTATAGTAGGGAATAAAAAGAGAGGTGTGACTTAGTTTCTTGTATGACCATCAACTGTATCTGATACACAGTCAACCAGTAATGACCTTATCCACTCACTCATCTACATGTACTTAATTCAGTATACCCATACCTCTATGAAAATACTGAAGAAGTACCACTTGACATATACAAACACCCAGGAACATTGAAGAAAGGTCTCAGGTCTTGTGGAAAGATTGGCATGGACAAGTCAGACACAATTTACCTTAGACTTTGTATGAAGCTCAGGACTTGGATTAAAGAAGAAATGGAAAAGTCAGTATGCGCAGAGAAATAGCACTCATAAGACAGGGTGACAGGATCATTTTACTATATTGCCAGTTTAAAGTGTGTCTTCATCAAGTTTCACGAGCATATGGACTAACCTCAACTTTCTAAACACCACACCTTTAGTATTTACCATGGTAATGAACATAAAAGTTATTTAATTATTTAATAAGTATTAAGTGAATGAATGAAAATAAGCAGCATGTTTAGGGTACAGACGCACTGCAGCAAATGTACAAAAGTCCCTTTTCTAACTTGACCCTTGCACAGAGTGGAAGAGAGTTCAGGAAGGAGCCATAATTTCACTTAGAGCAATTTATCTGACAGCTCTTTTATCCTTATGGTTAACGACTTTATTTTCACCTGCTTCAAATTAAGTTATAATAATTTAGACCCTAATTTCTCTTAACTCTCCTCTTTCCCCAAAGATTCAAAGAATTCTCTACCCAATATACCCTGAATTGATTTTCTATTATATAAAGAATATAAAACTGTGGAAAATATTCAAAATGTTTAATGTTTTTAATGTAGTTTTATTTCTATTAAATTTTTACATACATACAGTCCATTTTTTGTACAATTTTTCTCTCACCAGATGTGAAAAAATGAGCAATTTCTTGAAGTTCATCAATTTCATTGCATTTTTTTTTGATCTCCAAAAGCAACTATTTTCAACTTTTTAAGCTAATTATTTGGGAGTTTACTACCATTTATCCTAATAAATGCCAATATATTCCTTCTTAATTTTTCAGATTGGTTCATAATTTTTTAGACTTTCCACTGTGAAATACGAGGATTTGGCTCTTGTTCATTCCCCACACTTACTACTTCTTCCCCAAACATTTGCCTTGTTCCATGCACTGAATGTATTTATATGCTAATTTTTATTGAATCAACATTCATTGGATGTCTTATGACTATGTGAGTGCCAACCTATGTAGTATTCTCTGATCATTTTTTATAACTTGTACAATGCACTACCTTACCTCATGAATAATTATATATCCTTTGAGTATTTTTCCATGTTATTATCACTAATTCAATACTAAAATTTACCACCTGTCCCAGTTGTGTAAATTTTCTCTCAGTACATTCAAACACTTGAGTACTTCAAACAGAAGGCTGTGCTGAGAGGCTTCTGACCTTCTCGAATCTGGAGTGGTTGCCGTGTGGGATCCCTGACAGCTACTATTTTAGAACCTCTCTCACCATCATCCTGGGAGTGCCCTTTGCCTCTCTTATGCTTGATCCCCTTTCCAAAATTCCATATGTGTCACTTTCTTGGTTTACTTGCCCTTTTGATAAAACAAATCTTCCAATAGATTCCTTGTAAGTAGTGCAGAAAATGTAAATTATTTGAAGTATTATACATCTGAGAATATCTTCACACTCATACTTAACAATTTGGTGTGAAATAGTTAAAAGTGCATATTTTTCAAGATATTAAAGATATAATTCTATTGGCTTATATTTTACAATGTAGTTTTAGAGATAGGGGCACCTGAATGGCTCAGTCAGTTGAGCATTCGACTCTTGATTTTGGCTCAGGTCATGATCTCACCATTCGTGAGTTTGAGCTCCATGTCAGGCTCTGTCATTGAAAGTGTGGAGCCTGCTTTGGATTCTCTCTCTCTCTCTCTCTCTCTCTCTCTCTCTCTCTTTCTCTCCCTTTCTTCCTGCCCCTCCCCTGCTCACTCATGCTCTCTCACTTTCTCTCTCTCAAAAATAAATAAATAAACTTAAAAAATTAATAGATACTCTCCAATACTCTTCAAATGAATTCTTTACTCTTTAATTATTGAATTTTATCCCTCTCTCCCTTTTCCTTCCTACTATATTCAACATGTAGTATTTAACAATTTTGAAGACCCTTTGTAAAAAAATACAAAATTACAAATACAAAATTACATAGAATAATGAATATTTCTTTGAATGAAAAAACATATCACGACAAAACATAGGTTATAAAAAACTGTCCAGGAGCACCTGGGTGGCTCAGTCAGTTAAGCATCTGACTTCCGCTGGGGTCATGGTCTCGCAGTTCGTGAGTTCGAGCCCTGCATCGGACTCTGTGCTGACCGCTCAGAGCCTGGAGCCTGCTTCGGGTTCTGAGTCTCCCTCTCTCTCTGCCCCTCCCCTGCTCATGCTCTTATCTCTCTGTCTCAAAAATAAATAAACATTAAAAAAATTAAAAAAAAACTGTCCAATATCAAAATATAACCAAGTGTAGAAAAATAATGTAATATTTTTATTCATTAGGTGCCTGACACACTTCTCATAGTTTTGTTCTGCATCATTTGTCTGTAAACATTTTGATCACCTACATATATAACAATAACTCTATGATATCCTTTTCTATAGTGAGAATAAGATAATTCAAACCTTTCTTCTAGTTGATCACATTGTGTTACTTTATCACTGGTCATTTAGAAAAGTTTCTTTCACATTTTTTAAAATTTTATTTATTTATTTTTGAGAGACAGAGAGAGTGTGAGCAGGGGAGGGGCAGAGAGAGGGAGACAGAGAATCTGAAGCAGTCTCCTTGCTGTCAGAGCTGAGCCCCATGTGGGGCTCAAACCCACAAACAGTGACATCATGATCTGAGCTGAAGTCAGATGCTCAACCAACTGAGCCACCTGGGTGCCCCTCTTTCAGGTTTATAACTCATTGTTGTAATGTCACATAAACTTCTAGGATTGTTGTCAAATTTGGGATAAACTTCTACTGATTTCCTTTCATATATGAACTATAAAATTTCAGGGTATTATCAAGTGTATTCCTAACAGGAGAGGACTTTTGACTATTCATTGAGAATTACTGTATTTTCTGCTTATAATCCATGCATCTGATGGATGATGGAAGAATTTTCCACATTTCAGCTTCAAATTCCAGATTTGTCACCTTTCTAGGTGCCATAGGATAAAACTACAGTGCAGTATGATCTTTGGTTCCATACCTTTGTGTCAGGACACTGGGTAAGGCTGTTTAATATTAGCTTTATGGTAAGTCTACTTCTGGCACAAAGAATATTCAGATCAGGAAGGCTTCACAAGTAAATTCTTCCAATTAATGAAGAAGTGGCATCAATCTTTTACAAACCCTCTGGCAAATAGACATAGAAGGAATACTTCCTAACTTGTTTTATGAGGCTAGTAAAATGTTTATGGTGAAACCTAACAAGGGACATCGCAAGAAAGAAAAATTGCAGGCATTCTCTCATGATTATAATGAAACACTACTAAACAAAGTATTTTCAAACCAAATCTAGTAATATGTAATAGAAACAAGTTGGGTTTATTCCAAGAATTCTAGGTCTAATCAAATATTGAAATCAATGTAATTCAACACATTAACAGAAAAGAAAAAAATCACATGACTCAATAGAGGCATAAATGCCTTTGTTGGAATATAATATTTACTCATAATAAAAAGCATGAGCAAACTAAGAAAAGAAGAAAATTTCCTTAATATGATAAAGGACATCTATAAAAACCTTAGAGCAAACTTAATGGTGAGATCAGGAATGAGCTAAGAATGTCTACTAGTCAAAATTGTACTCAAGGTTGTAGCCAATGTAATAAGGCAAGAGAAAGAAATAAAGGTTATGAGGATTAAAAAAGAAGTTATGTAACTTTTTATTCACATATGACACATTTTGTATGTAGAAAACCCAAATGAATCTACCTACAGGCCATTAGAATTTACAGGGGAATGTAACAACATTGCTAGATGTAAGATCCATATATAAAAGCAATTGTTTTTACATAACAATTAGATATTAAAATTTTTTAAGTTACAAATGCAGAAAAATATCTCATCAAATATCTATGAATTACAGATGTATAAAGCCTCTACAGAAAGAACTATAAAATGTGGTTCAGATATTAAAGAAGGTAGTTTGAATTGAGGTATATACCATGTTCACGTATTAGAAGCCTCAATATTATGAAGGTTTGATTCCTCTCAAATCAATCTACAAACTTAGTGTAATTCCCATTAAAAAATCTTTCATCTCTTGTATCATTGACTGATGAGGTGGGTAAACATGGACAAGTTAACTTCTGTGTTTCAGTTTCTTCATCATTTAAATGGGCCAGTCATAGCCTACCTCATAGGCTCGAGCAAAGTTATCACAGAGCTGACACAGTACCCTTATGGTTTTGTAAATTTGCAAAAATAAAATATATAAAATATATAAAATAAATATATATATTGACAACCAAAATCACAATTAAACCTAAAACCTGCAATACTCCAGTTATTTATCCATAATACCTTATTCATAAAATGGCACCCGAAAAGCAAAAAAAAATTTTTTTTTAAATAAGAATTTGTTTTGATGATTATAAAATCAGAGAAGGGATTTTTAACTTGGGGAAATAGCTCCTCTAATGTCTAGGGAACTTTGATGAAATAACTCTGCCATCCATGAAGTTCTATCTCTTTAGTGAGAGGACTGTTCTAACCTCCCAAATGCACTCTGTCTCTCACTTAACTAGTGTTGCAGGAGCTGTGTGGATCTTGTCTGTCAAAATGCTATCTTTCCTGCTGACTTCTTCTTTCTTGAGATGCAGTCACTTTCTTTAGATGTCGTCAAAGTCTGCATTGGCCAAAGGCACATTGTGTCTTTAGCCTCAGAGCATTTTGTCTTCTCTATTATGTACTGATCTAATTAGGCCATTTCTCAGAATTCCCTGATACCTGACTGGCAAAGCCCACAAAGAACTGTGGAATTCTTCACTACAAATCCATAAGCATTCAGCCAGCCCCTGTGTGGGCAATCTTTTGCAAAATGAAGCTTTTCTCAACTCAATTCCCATTTTAATCTAGAAAATATGTCTGCTTGAAACCCTGGAAATTATTTTAATGATAGTTAGGAAGTTTGCTCTCAAGTATTATTTATAACTTTCTTTAAAAGATGGCATCATGTTGATCATAATGATGAGGCAGATATACAAAGCAGCCTTTATAGGTTGTAGAAAAAGAGTGCGGATCCAGCAAAGACAGAAAGAGTTAAGTGCACAAATTCCACAACCAGCATGGCAGAGACAAGGGACTTGCCATATGATTCTACCCATGCTGCATTTAAGACAATGGTTTGGTGCTAAAAGAAACCCCCACACTGGACTGTGGGAAGATATGGTCATCCCTTCTTATGTCAGATTCCATATTCTTTTCTTTGCCAACTTGGGGCACCTGGGTGGCTCAGTTGGTTAAGTGTCCAACTTCAGCTCAGGTCATGATCTCAAAGTTCATGAGTTTGAGCCCCGCATCAGGCTCTGTGCTGACAGCTCAGAACTTGGAGCCTGCTTCGGATTCTGTGTCTCCCTCTCTCTCTGCCCATCCCCCACTCACACTCAGTATCTCTCTAAAAAATAAATAAACATTAAAATTTTTTTTTAATCTAAATTATTTCTATCCTTCACTTGGAACACATTCTATGATTAGTTCCTTAACTGAAACCTATTCTTTTCTTTTTTAAATTTAATTTAATTTTAATTTAGATGGAGAGAGAGTGAGCAGGGGAGAGGGGCAGAGAGGAGAGAGAGAGAATCCATTGTGAGGCTTGATCCCCACAACCTTGGGATCATGACCTGAGCTGAAATCAGAGTCAGACAACAAACTGATCCACCCAGGCACCCTGTAGTGAAACCAATTCTATGTGACAATATACCTACATTTTATTTTATTATTGTTTTTTGCCTCTCAAAGATTAGTCATTCAGGTTAATGTTTCAAGAGGTGGTTAGCAAATTCATGCTCACTTTATTCACAGTATTCTTTGTTTTCTAAATTTCACCTTTGATCCCTCTCCATCTTTTAGATCATAGACCAATGAGTTCTCACCTTTAGTGAGGCACTAAAATGGGCTTCATTGGTCTGCTACAGAGAGGCATGCAGGATAACTTTTGTATTAGAGAATTAGAGAGTTTAAAGAAGGCAACCGTAACTAGTAATTAGTAACTTTTTTTTATACAGCATAGAAAGTGAGCTAGTGGGTGATAGTATTGGGAGAAGACGATTATATTCGCTTTCTAAGAAATTACCACAAACCTAGTGGTTTAAAACAACACAAGTTTATTATCTAATTTTCTGTAGGTAGAAGCCCAGGAATGTTATGGCTGGATTCTCTGCTCGGGGTCTCATCAGGCTGAAATCAAGAGCTATGGTTTTCATATGGGGCCTGAGGTCTCAGTGGTTGTTGGGAAAGTTCATTTTCTTGAGGTTGTAGAACTGAGGTACCCATTTTCCTGGTAACCTTGCTAGGAATCATTCTTAGTTCTTAGAAGCTGCCTGCAGATCTTTCCCATGTGCTTCCCATAGGCAGTTCATGCATGGAGATTTGCTTTATTCTGGGCTAACCAGAGCACATCTTTCTCATTTTCTCTTTTCTGACCAGCCAGAAAAACTCTTTCATCAAGACAGACTCACCCAGGATATAACTTCCCTATCCTAAGGTCACAGATTTGGGAACTTAATTAAGTGTCAAGAATCCCTTTGTTTCAGTACACAAATTGATCTTTAATTGAACCACTGGGAAAAAGTGTGATGTATCAGGGGACTGGAATACTGGGGACTTCTTGGAATTCTGCTTACCAAAATGATCTAGGAAGGAAGGGAAATTTTTTTCTAATGCTGTACATTTACAGTATAGAGAGAATGAACTTATTCTGACTGGTGGACATAAATGATGCAATTCACAGTCTAGGTGTTACGCTGCCTCTCAGTAGAGTTGTGGGCCAAGAGAATTTCCTCCCTAATGGTCTTACCCATTTCCTTTCCACTGATGGCAAGTTTACGCAGAAAACTTTACTTACAATGAAAAGAGGGGTCTCCGAGACTGCTGAAGTTGATATGCAATTTACAGATCTCTTAGCTAGCCCACTTTTCAAAAATAAACCTCATTATTGCAGTATTACATTTATACAGAAAAGCAACAAGACCATTAGTGTATATACCTCAACAAATTATCCCAAAGTGAACATACCCACATAGCCACACCCAGCTTAAGAAATAAACAATTGCCAGCATCCAAAGGCTCCCCAATGTCTCCTATCAGGCTCTATGCCTTCCTATCTCCCCAAATTAACTACTTCTTTATCATTAGAAATTTACAATTGGTAGCATTCTGTGCCTGACATCTTTAATTCAACATTATTTTTGTGCGTTTCTATTGTAAGAATGTGCCACAGTGAATTTATCCATTCTCTTGCTGAGGAACTTTTGGGTTGATTCTAATTCTTGACTACAAATAATGGCTTCATGTGCTATGCACGCTGCCTGTTATGCGTACTTCAAAAATAGAACTGGTTGGTTATAGAGCATGCATGAGACTCAGTGTGGCACTCACTCCTGAGGAGAATCCCCATCCTTAACTGGGTGTAATGTCTCTAGTTTGGAGAATCTCCCTTTACGATCTCCAGAGAATAAACTTTCACTTTTCTGCCAGAGTGGGGAGGCTCAGTCACCCAGCCTGTAGGAGTGAAGGAAATAATCTGATCTGGCTACTTCTTAGCTATAGTTTCAATGCATCCTCCTTATTTTAGCCAAGCCATCTCTCTTCATCCTATTCCAGAGTTACCTGGTGTTGTCAACTCCACAGTTTTCGAGGTCTCACCATATAAATCAGATTGGTTTTCAGCTGTCTTTGCTACCAATTTTAAATCTACCTTTCTTGGGTCTGCTGCCTTTTCCATCTTTCTTATTTTGAAAATGTTGATGCTGTCATTTTCTCATTTCTTTATCCCTTTGGCGTATATACCTTTAAAATAAAACCCATTGTGTTTTGTTTTGGGGAGTTGGGAAAATACAAGAGAGGAAAATATATGTGTTCAATCCAGTCTATCTGGTAAGGTAACTTTCTTTAGGTGTTCAGTATTCCTCCAGAGTAGCAGAAGTTCCTTTGTAGGATGGCTCATGGTTTCATAAAATGAGATTCTAGCCTGCCTCCTGGAGTTTGGGATTTGTTTCCATTTTCTCTGTCATTGTTTTAGAGGTATTGGTGCCTTTTTAGCTTGCTTGTAAAGTGTCATGAGGAAATATACGATCTGCAGCACCAAGTCTAATATCACATAACCGTATGTTGATAGAACCAAGATATTTATGAACTGTGACTTCCACAGTAATGAGTTTGTTCTTGAGATGTTCTGGAACTATTTAGATAGTTTGTTTATGTTTTATTTCAGTAGTCTGTGCAATGATGTAGCTTAGATAGCAATATAAACTGTTTTTCTGGGTAGATTTGGGTTAATTGGTGTGATTAACAATATCACCCAACTGAAGCATTGCCCTATAAGAAGAAAGGGATGATGGGTGAGAAGGAACCCTAAAAATTGTGCCAGTTCTTCCATGTTTGGAGGCATAGTCATTTTGAAGCAAAAATAAAATTTTCAAATTGCTTTGGGAGTAATTACTTGAAGGACCTACATTAGTTATGACCATGTAAGGCCAATATGTACCTATTATCCTAGAGAGGGAAATAAGAGAACCATGGGTGGCCTCCTGAAAACAGCCCTCTAAATACCACTTATGGTAACTGGTCCCAGAAAGAATGCAGAAAAATGTATCCAGGCATCAAGGAAATGCTTAGAAGTAAGGGACTCAAGACCCCTTTCCTTTTTTATTTCAGCATTGGAGAAAAACATCCTCACTGCTCTGGAATGGCTCTGGCAGGAAAGGATATCATAGACCACAGAGGGGAATCTCCATGAATGAAGATGGAGCCTGTATTGTAACTTGAGCCCAGAGACTCATGGCCTAGAGCTGATTCTGGCCCAGTGGACGGTTGAAGCTGACACCCTTGCAGACCCAATTCCCTCAGGCATGTTGACTCTGTTTGGGGATCAGTGGTTGAGTATGTGAATGTAGGCTAAAGAGCCCAAGCAAATGGTTTTTCCAGCAGCCTCTGTAAGAATTAGGACCAGCAGAGGCTTCATTGACAGAATAATACTGTTTGACCCTTAGGCCTTGGAAACATCAAAGTGTTCAATAGGACACTGTGGGACAATAACATGCTGAGGGAGAGTAACAGAATCAATGACATGAATGGATCAGCCAGACGCTTCAGTTTTCTCTCTGCCTGGCATTCAGAGGGAGGATTAACTCTTTTGAAATGAGTATGTTTGTGGGGTTCTTGAATGGTTTACAATGGGAGAACATGTATACTGACTCCTTAAGACAGCAGCCTCATACTTTCTATTAATGAGTGCATGTGAATTCTTAAACAGTTAATAGGAAAACTAAGAGATATGATTATATTTTCAGCTGGTGAAGCAGGTGTTACCAAGTTTTATTACTGAGCTCCACCTTCCCGCCATGTATTGGTATTGTGTTAGTAGTCTATGTTGGAAATGACAGTACCCACGCTACAGGATTGTTCATAGCATTAAAGAAAGTAAAGAATACAAATGTTTGATACAGTCCTTGACACATAGTGAATGCTAAATAAATCTTTGCTGCTGTTGCTCTCTGAAGTTCTTTGTGGTAGCTACAAAGTGCTTATAACACTGGGGTAGAGAAAAATCTATGTCATTGCCCCTGTGATATTAAGCAATCCTCAGTCGTCTTTCTGGACCTTGATTTCTCGGTCTTTAAAATAGAGACACTACAGTGATCTCACCAAGGGTGCTGCAAGGAGAAGACAAGATAAGGTATATTGCAACCATCTAAAGTATTAAGGGTGGTACACATGGAAGCTCTTTTTATTTTTAGAGTCTTTCCAAGGAAATGGAAAAATTTCTTCATTAACTAAACACAGTAGCTAATCCTGAATTTTGACCTCTGTGTGGAAATTTTTCCCAGGGAGCCTTCAAAGGAGTGAAAGATTTGAGGTGCATTTGAAGCCTTCATTTCTTTTCTTTTCTTTTCTTTTTTTTTTAAGCAGAGCCTCATTCAGGGTTCTATCTCATGAACTGTGAGATCATGACCTGAGACAAAATCAAGAGTCAGATGTTTAACCAACTGAGCCACCCAGATGCCCCTGTGCTCTTCATTTCTTGAGGAGCATGTCATTTTCTGTCATTCTTCAAGGATGTTTGTTGATGGTGTTTCCCAATCAGAAGATAAATTAGTGGCCCAAAATAAGTGGTAAATATTGTTTAAGTTGCTTTGACCTACAACTCTGACTTTCTCCCTCCTGCCCTGAATGTACAGTGCAAAAGTTCCACTTCCTTGTTCAACACCAGGAAGAGTTTCACAGTCTGGACAGGGAGGGAATAATTGGAATCGGCAGAAGAGAGAACAGTCAAAAAGAGACTGACTTAATGGCTCAGTGACAATCGATCAAAGGAGAGCGGAAGAGTGGGAAAACACCCATGAGCTCCACTAATTTAATTATTTGAGAGTACGGGACTAGTTCCATACATAAACCAGGCGAAAATTCCAGAAAGCCAAACCTCCAGGACCTCCAGGCCAGGCAGAGGACCATGGTAGCTCCCTTTAAAACAAATTCCTAAAAGGTGGGAAGGTGAGCACGTTTCCCATAGGTGCTGGCTAAATTACCACACACCCCACGGGAAGCTGTGTACCCACTCAGAATGCCCCAGGCTGCGGTATGCTGGTCTGGTCTTCACCACAAAGCCCCCATTCGGAATCTGGGTCGCCACTACTGGGAGGCCCATCAGGGTGCTGGGAGCACTGGTGCTCCTATGAGGAGGATGCCAGCTCCACACCTAATGCTCTCTCTCTTGTTCTGCTAATCATCTGCTTTCTTAAGTGCTGTCATTCTCTCTGATTGTTGTCCCTGGCATCAGAATGCATTCTCTTGTTGTTTCTGCCATTGCAAATGATACCCTGAGCTTCAGAACATCAGCTTTTGGAATGCTGGCCTCATTCCAGTCATTCGCTACCACTGAGTGATTTGTGTCCTCCAGCGGTCCCTCTCCTCTCTTCCCTGCACCCGTCCCAAGTGCCTGGCAGTTAGAGAGTCGGCACAGGGTTCTTCCTTCTTTTAGCTGCTCTGCAATAAATGCAGACTTATTAACAGCTGCTGAATTACCTTCCAGAGACAATGGCCTTTCTGCAGTGGGAGCGCTGCTTTTACGGTCTCTACGTGATTTCGAAACACAGGGTCTTGTGTAAATCAGGCCTCGTTGTGAGTGGAATGGGCAATAATGAGAGGAGCCAGCACTGAACACAGATTTCTATCCAATACATGTGGGGATTTGAGGAGTTGTTATTCTTGAACTATAGCACTGTGCTTTTAGATCTGTTTCATGTTTTATTCAAGAGTAAGTTTTATAATGTTTGTCCTACCAGGGCATAGAGAAATCATCCATCTACACGGAACTCTGAGTTACCTCAGACACAGGGGTGGGTGTAAAGCTTTCAGTTTTCTTTATGTCAGAGTATTCTTCATGTTCCCTGTGCTGAGCCTCACAGGTCTCAGCCTTCCTGTCATGTCCCACTGTAACGCAGAGTTTCTCAGCTTCAATGCTATTGACATTTTATGCCAAATATTTGCATTCCTATTCGTGACAACCAAACATGCTCCCTCAGGGCAAAATTACCACTAATTGAGAACTACTGGGCTAGCAGAAGACAAAATGGGTAAAGGGGAGGGACGTTGAGGGCTTGTGTCCAAGTCTTAGCGCAATGGCCCCTTGCGGTGCCTTCCAACTCTGGTCTTTGATTCTGGAAAGCGTTGTGCTCTCACAGTCCAGAGCTTCCCAGTGCTGCTGGCAAGAGTTCTGGGTTGATGAAGCCAAAGCCATTTGTTTGATCCTGAGTGAGCCACGAAGGCCAGTCAGTTCCATGACCCCAGACTGTGCCTGTGATCCCACCCAGCTGTAGTTTAGAAGACTCCTCCTTTTGGAGGACTGAAACTCTTCTTTCTGCCCTCCTCCTCCAACCCTTCACCACCCAGTTATTGTTAGAAAGATCTCAGGTATCCCCCCAGAGTCTCTGTGTGAGTAAGTATATGAACAAATGTGAGAATAGTTTTTTTTTTACCATCTCTACCCCAGAAAGGGCATATTCTACTGAATCTTTCTTCTATATCAATGAATCAGACACCTCTTTTCATATCAATGTGGATAGCATATTCTTTTTATTTTCTTGGTAAATAGCTGCTTAGTGTTCCATCATATAAATACATTATAATTCACTTAACCACTCTCTCACAAAAGGTTACTAGTAAAAAAGAACAGGGTGCCTGGGTGGCTCAGTCGGTTAGGCGTCCAACTTCCGTTCAGGTCATGATCTCAGTTTGTGAGTTCGAGCCCCGCATCGGGCTCTATGCTGACAGCTTGGAGCTTAGAGCCTGGAGCCTGCTTCCGATTCTGTGTCTCCCTCTCTCTCTTCCCCTCCCCCACTCTCTCTCTCTCTCAAAAATAAATAAGCATTAAAAAAAATTGTTTTAAGAGCTACAGTGGGAAATTTGTGTATATATCAAGAAATGGAATTGTTTCATGGAATATAATATGCATTTATAATTCTGATAGATAGTGCAAAATTATTTTCCACAGGAGTTGTAATAATTTACCACCCCGCCAACAGTACATGACAGCACTTATTTTTCTACAATCAGCCTGACAGAGTGCCTCTACTTTGGAATTTTACTGATTGGTGGGAAATTGGGTTTCAGTGTAGTTTTAATATGAATGCATTTTATTATTGATGAGGTTGAGTGTCTCCTTGTATGTCTGAATCATTTTAATATGCTTTTCTGCGAACCATCTGTTTATTCCTTGCTCATTTTTCTTTTGAGTTATTGGTTTTCTTTCTCCTGAATTTTGAGAAGCTTTTTATATATTAGAGAAATTAGCCTTGTGTGATACGAGTTGTAAATAATTTTCCTATAGTCAGTTGTTTTTTGATGTTGCTTACAGTATTTTTTTCTTAAACAGATTTTTAAAATAAATTTGTATGTAGTCTAACAATTTTTCCTTAGCAATTTTTGATTTTGAGTTATAAAAAATTCTCCTACATTTTCTTCTAATATTTTTAGGACTTCCCCCTTTTTAACATTTCAATTTTTGATCTTGCAGAATTTATCCTGTTAGCTCAACGTGAGTTATAGATCCAACTTCATGTTTCCCAGAGGCTCGCCCAGATGTCCAATACGATATATTGAAATGCCCACTGTTCCTACATTTCTGTGGGATGGCACCTTTATCAGATACGAAATTCCTTTTTGTATTTGACTTTCTATATATGTCTGGACTTTCTATCCTGTTCTTTTATTCTGTCTATTGATGTAACGCTGCCTCACTGTTTCATACACACGCACAAACATACACACACACCCAGTGCTTTAATATTTGGTCAGTGCCGTTATCATTGCTCTTTTCCTTTTTTTCCAGAATAGATAGGCTGTTCTCTTGTCTATTTTTTAAGGGTATATACTTAAATTTTTAAAATATTTATTTATATTTGAGAGAGAGAGAAAGAGAGACAGAGTGCGAGTGGGGCAGGGGCAGAGAGAGAGGGACACACAGAATCCAAAGCAGACTCCAGGCTCCAAGCTGTCAGCACAGAGCCCGACGCGGGGCTCAAACTCACAAACCACGAAATCATGACCTGAGCAGAAGTCAGACGCTTAACTAACCGACTGAACCACCCAGGCACCCCAAGGGCATTTATTTTAAAATAGAACATACAAATATAATTTTTCATGCTTCAATAGTGCCTCCAGGAGTGGGGGCGGCTGGACTGGGGTTCAGGACTGTGGGCCACCCTCTCTTGCAACATGGCCAGTTCTGCAAACTCCTTCAAGATTACTTACTTTCCTTTCACAAAATCCTCATGTATTTGTTCATAGGATTTGTGGGAGTGTATGAGATAAAAAGAAAAGGCATGTAGGGTAGGGAAAACCCTACTCTTTTATTTTATATAAACTTGGCCAATTTGAAAGGAATGCCAATCTCTGGAGTATTAGGAGTTACTAGGCTCATTCTGGAGTTATTGAGTGTAGCCTGAGTATGTCAGCATTTGATTTTCAAATGTTTACCTTCAAGCAAAAGTACTCATTCCTCTGTTACTGCACTTTGTCCTTCTTTTTTCCTATATTAACCTGTGTTGCTTGAATAAAAGGAAAGACACTAGATGGTTCTTTTAGATCCTTGCTATTCTTGGGAAGGTCTCTAACCTGATACCCATTTTCATGGAAAGGAAATAGATCAAGACCCATATATAAGTAGGTCCACCCACATCCACAGTCTCTGTAAGTTCTTGCCATTCCCTTACCAACCTTTTGAAACCCATATTGTTGAGCTGGTCAGGTTCAATGTCTTCTATGTGCATGCCAAAACCTGACTACAAATGCATGTGTTACTCCTTCAGGCCTGTTTTGTCAAGTTGGCACATAATAAGAGCTGGGATTCTGGCTGATCAGCAATAGTACCCACATACCTTGGGCAGAGAGCATAAGCACACAATTACGAATGTGAGAAAATAAGTGTAGCTTAGGAAAAACTAATAATTCCAATGACTCATTATGACGGCATCATTTAACTCTGTAAGTCCCACACTTATCCTGTATTTTTTATACACTGTGTTATTTGCAAATAATCCTGTCCTTTCTTTTATAGGATTTAAATCAAGAATTCATAAGGCACTATTCTTACTTTGCAAGCCCAAGCTCATCCTGATTCATGCCGAGATCGATGTGGTTTTTTTCAAAAATTATATTTTGCCTGAATTAAAATCTAAAAAGAAACATTGATAATCACTATCTTTTAAGGACTATGGAAATAGCGGCACAAATTAGCCCTTTGTGTGTTCAATTTCTCAAGATATTAGAACAACAAAATTAGCAGAACACTTTGATTTCCCTTTGTTTTGAAGATAACACATTTACCTGATTTGAAGCATTATCTTTAGAGAACATTAAATGGTATGAAAATGATGGCTGCATGGAGCAGCATTTATACATCACCATATACGCGTGGTAAATCTAGGCTGTGCAAGCCAGACACTTATGAGAATAAGATCTTTGGAGACTGCTCTGCAGCATGAAGTTTGCCCACAGGTCCCAAGATCAGTACTGTTGTCACCTGTTAGTCTGCAAGCCTCAGGCTCAGAAAGGACAAAAGGGAAGAGTGAGCATGCTGAAGGTGTGCTGGGGAGGTGAGCACCATTCTGCCCCTCAGTCTGCTCTGTCTGAGACATCCTGACAGCTTTGCTCCTTAGGCATCTACCTCTGCAAATGAAAGTTACCAGGCTGAGTTCCTACTCTGCTAACAATAGTAAAGGAGAATCATTAACTTGCGAGCACCTTAAGGTCAGAAGCCATACTTTCTGAATGTTTGCATCTTCCAATCCCAGCTTCCTGCCCGGCACAAAATAAACTGGCAACACATGCAGAATCATCCCAGATTCTCTGACTAGTAGCATGGTTTCTCTTTCCAGTGCAGGCATTATTAGTGTGTGGCTTCCCACTGTTCACAGTTGGGCCATGTCCTAGATTTCTTCTCTAAGCATGAGGGCTCAAACCTTGTAAGTGCCATATAAAGAAAGCATTTTAAGCTGTCTTTGCCATGCTGTTACCATGATCTATTTTCTTAGAATTTAGGCTGAGAGCAAAAGATATGGGGGGGGGGGGGGGGGGGGGACTGTGCCGGGGGGGGGGGGGAGGGGCAGGGAGGGGTAGAACCTAGAAGACTATAGCAAGACCATTTGACCTCAGGGCTTTTGCATTCTGTGAGAGGTTTCTCCTAGCAAACAATTTAAAGGCACATTGCCCGGATATACAGCTTTTCTTCAATGTTCTTTGTGCCATTGTCAGACTTAACAGATAGTTAGGAACCTTCACATTAATGTTTGTTTAATGTGGGTAAATTCAGAGGGTAAATTTCTTATGTCGTCCTTACTGTAGTTGGCTTTAAATATACAAAACGGAATCACAGTGTTTGCATCAGCACACCTTAATCCTCACTCCTGGGCCATGATCCTGCCTATTTCCTCTTGTTTCCCTGGGGCAATTTGGTTGCTTCAGCTCCTTTTGGCCCATCTAAGCATTACCTCAGCCCCTATTGCCCACAATAGAAAGATCTCTATGTTCTATTTTCACCCTTCTGCCCCACAGGTATGGCATTAATATGGAATGTCAGATTTGTGCAAAGTGCCTACATGCTGTTATTCACTCTCACTCAGTCTTTAGTGGGTAGTTGGCTGTGGTCTCACGTTTCCCATCTATTAAAAAGAGAACTGGTGGTGTACGTAAGGTCTGGACTGCTGTTTAAGCAAAATATGCAATTGCCTATATAATGGAGTTTCAAGGGTGAGAAGCTTAATCTGTCTCTCACCACTGAATGCTGTCTAAAATTTGACTTTTGGAGTACTAGCCCCTTATCTTTAAGCAATACTAAACAGCTGATTGTAGAGGAAGTAGGAAAGGAACTAATGGTTTTGAAATCCGTGATGTGCCTGGCATTCTCTCCTGTACAATCACTTAGCATTACCTTATTTAATTTACTCAAGAAACAAATAGGTATTATTATACCCATTTTATGGATGAAGAAACCGGGGCCTAGCAAGAGCTTCAGGTCACACAGTTAGTAGTAAGCATGGAGCCAACACCAGTATACAGTTGGAAAACAGAATTTGAACTCTATTCTGTCAGACTTCAAATTACTTCCTCCCATCATATCATAGGAGGAATCTCAGAGCAGTTTTCCCAGTTAGGAAATAGCACCTTTAGCAAAGAGGTTATTAGCACAAAGAAAGGAGGGGAGCAATAAGACTGAGTTTGTAGGGTATAATCAGTTTGGGGGGTGATAGCTGCAGAGTGGGTCTCTCTTGGGACTTCAGCGAGAGCACACTTTGCAAATACAGAATCCCATAGCGCAAGAACCGTAGGGGATGCTGGAGACCACCTAGTCCAGCTGCCTTCCCTCCCTGCACATGAAGAAAAAGACAGGAAAGGACTTGCCCAGAAAACAGCAACTTAGAGGCAGAGCTGAGTCTACAGCCATGCACTCCAAACTCCCGGTTTCTTCAGCTTCTCAAACTCTCTATCTTACTGAATGCCATCTGGGCTGCTGTTCTTGCTCCATACTTCATAGTCCATCCCTTAGTAATGTGCCAGTTTCCTGCAACTGTAGAAGTGAATTGTGAGGAGTCTTGTATTTATCTGTCTATCTATCTATCTATCTATCTATGCTTTCTGGATGACCCAGACTCCTTTTACCCAGGAGTACATTAATATATGTATAAATTACTCACAAATGTACATTGTAACATTTGCCCCTATCTTGTTATACATCTATCACAATTGTACAGGTCGCCATATCAGGAAGGATATGAGCCCAGCTTGTAGAGCTTCCACATTTCTACTCAGCCTTCCTTTCCTTATTTTTTGAGATGTTAAGAGAATGTTTTCATTATTCCAAAATGAATAGGATAGAAGCAACGCTTCAGCTTGGAGAGTTAATTATAGCTTTTAATTTCAAATTTACCTCTTCATAAAGTCACTCGCTGACTTAGAACAGTCTTATCCAACATTGCACACAGCTCATATTTCCTCCCAGCTTTCCAGAGCTCTGCTGACTCATAAAATCACTTTACCTCCCAATGCCTCAGGTTTCTCATTTGTGAACTGAAGTGGCTGATACAGACTGGCTTTGAGGTGTTTTTGTGACAATCGGTGAAAAATGATAGGAAGCTAAACTGTAGCATTCTTGTGCTCAAAGGGTAAGGCTATTCTCTGAGATCTAAGTGACTGTTCAGCCCAACAAATCAGTAGCTCATTTGATTCCATATTTCCTGTGTTTTTGTCTTATGATTCTATCATACAACCTAATTATAAGAGGGGAAATTAACTTCTGACTTCTTAAAAGATATGCCAGAAAAAGGTTAATTTCTTATGTAGTGTTCTGGCCTGAAGAGGGGTCACATTAGGTAGAAGTAGATCACAAAATGATCAAAATTCTCACGTTTTGCATGATTGTCAGAATCTGTAAGGAAAGAAAGGGAAACGGAATTATTATGCCAGGATCAAGAGACACCTGAAGAGTAGGTATGAAAAAACTTCAGTATCTCTGCATATGTTCTCTGTTATTCTTAGATACACTTCTTTTGTTGTTGTTGTTATTATTTTTTGTTCTTGTTCTATTATAAAGCAGTTGTGGTATGTGTACACAAAAGATGTGACATATTAGATTTGAAGGGATGAGTGTTTAATGTTTTAAAACAACTTCTTTGCTGAATCATTTTGACAGGGATTAAAGTTATTTTGTCCAGGAAGTACTCACAGACCACATCCATCGGTGTTAACTCTCTTTGCTACCTGTGTGCCTATTTGTGCATCTATTCTTGCTATTTATTTGGCAGTTTACGGTGTTCGTTTGCAGGCTGTCTCCCTTACAGAATGCAGGTCCTTTGAGGATTTTTTTTTTTTCTGTGTAATCTCACTATCAGAATTATGTCTACTGCAATTATATCTATATATACTCAAAAAAAAAAAAAAAACGTGATGATTGAATTATTGAATTAGTGAGTGGGTGAATGGATGGTACCAGACTAGAAATACAGAAATGATCACGACAGGCTGCTGTTTGGCACGTGGAAAGTAAAGATGCTTCTGGTGTAACTAGAAAAAGAAAAAGTGACCAGCGAGGTCATTGTGGGCATGATGGGGGTGCATAAAAGGACTACTTCTCAAACTTCAATGTATATATGAATCCCCTAGGGATCTTGTTTAAATACAGATTCTCATTCACTGCATCTGGGGTGGGGCCCGGGATTCTGCATTTCTAACAACCTCCCAGGTGCTGCTCGTGCTGCTGATCCATGTGTGAGGGGCAAGACCTCCCAGGACCTGTCTTAGAGGAGCAGATGGCAATATGATGGAGCAACTTAGAGAAAGGCTGAAATTGAGCACAGAGTAAGCAGGGCCTGGCAAATGGAACTACAGTGGACTCTTGTAATTTGTGGTCGTTGTGATCTGCAAAGTCACTAAACGCTGAATTAACAAATACTGAACCATTGCTCCTCGGAGAAATACAGAGCGAGGTTCCTGTGAGCCTCTGGTTGTAGCATCTTTGCCAACTAATCCATATATAACCTTACTTTATGTGTTTTTCTGTTTAAAGGCACTTTAATATACATTGATGATTCATGAGCATTAAACTTATGGCCATCAGCACTATAACTCAGGCCTAAACGAAGCTTGTCTAACACATGTATTTTCTCTGTGAGGACATCAGTCTTCTTGCCCTTAGGAACACCTCAGACAGCACATCTGTACTATGCTTGGGAGTCATATAAACAGCCAAATCTCCAACAAAAAGCACAAAAATCTGAGAAATGTTGCAGCAAATACAGTGTACAAAAGACACATACTTCCAGTATGAAAGCTGAAATAAGAAGGCAGATGTCACCTTGTTTGACCTCAGCTGGTAACTTGCAAATTGGGTGACTCAAATGTTTTGCCTCTCGGCACATGTCTGCTACTGACCATGCAAATGTCATGAATGTTGATTTGGAGGTTACAAATACATTTTAGTGAGTAGGTGAAATTACAAATATGGGACCTGAATAATAGCATTGACTATATAATATTCAGATGTGGGATGAGCCAGAAAAGGCATAATAACCTGAAACTAATGTAACATTTGTGTGTCAACTATACTGCAATTTAAAAAAAGAAGATTAATAAAAAGAGACATAATAATTGCAGCAACCTCAGCAGAACAACAACAGAAAGCTTTGGGACACTGTGCTAAACTAACTGGATTCTTCTTGGAAACTACCAAGCAAGTGTGAAAGTCTCATCGGCCAGCAGGCAGAGTCTACTGTGAAATCCTGAAAGACTACAACATTTGTTAGTCTCAGGACAATGCAACAGGTCCAGCACTAGCCACGTTTCCGACTTCTGTGGGGAAATGAAGGCACTACAATTAGGCGAGATCATATCGGTATTCACATGTAGTCATTAGTTATAGAAGTATCTCCCAGTCAGCATTTCTCAAACTTTCCCACCAAAGTTCCTCTAATAACAGAGGAGAGTCAAAAACGTATTCTGAAGAGCTTGCCTCAACAAGGTCCAATGTTGAGTTCTATTTCATAAAATATCTGGGCTTGTTTTAACATAAAAGAGTTTCATGTTATTTACCACCAAATAAATTGAACTTCCATCAAGAGAGACTTCATGCCTTCTCATCCTCCTGGCACCCGTCATGGTGTGGGGGTGGGGGTGGGAGCCCACCATTCAGCATGTACAGCTCATCTGGATCAGTGTTTGGCAAACTACTGCCTATGGGCCAAGTCTGGCCCACCACCTGTTTCTGTAAATAAGTTTTGTTGGAACACAGCCATATCTACTCATTCATTTAACATTGCCTATGACTGCTTTCATGCTGCAATGGCAGAGTTGGGTACTTGTAACAGAGACAATAGGCCCACAAAGCCAAAAATATTTGCTATCTGGCTCGTTACAGAAAAGTTTGCTCATTTCTGGTCTAAATTATTGAGTTTCTTTTTCTTAATAATTGATGCTATTATTTTCCCAACTTCTTAGGTAAAGAGACCCTTCAGATATTAAAAACCAGGCAAGCACGAATTAGTTAGATCCCACCAATTATTAGCTCAGATACTGATTTCTATGGAGGGAGCCAGATCTTCCATTAGACTTGCATAACCCAAGTGAAACCAAACAGGGAGCAGGCCCGCTAAAGTGAATCAGCTTTTACTAGCCTGAGCTTGAGTCTGTCCCTCCTGACTGGAAGAGCCAAGGGTGTTTAATATCACGTAAGTGCCTCTGCGAGTAGGCAGTGATGGGTGATGAGCAAGGAGAGATTAGTGTTTAGATGAGCAAGGAGAGATTTATCTAGTACTGATAAATATAAATTAAAATAAGGAATTTAAACATAAAGGGAGGAGAGGGCACAAGGAAAGGGAAGAAGTATCTATATGCAGGGCTAGCGGAGGGATTTGGCAGCCTGGCACCAGGGGCCCAAGGCAGTCAAGAGCAGAACCAGCTAGGGCAGAGTTCAAGCAAAGCTTTGAGAAAATGCTGTGGGTTTAATCTGGGATAAATGTGGCTGACAAATCCAAAGGACAGGCATTGAGCTAAAAATAGCAGATAAACCAAGGGAAAGGAAATACAGATTTGAAACAGAGCAAAAGGAAGGGTGAGAGTAAAGCTAGGAAACATCTAGAAATTTGCATCATAGAAAGAAGAAAACTAGCTTGTCTTTAGTGGCCTTGGGGTTAGTGTTTGGAGTTTGGGCCATTTGAATCCGTGGAAAAAATTGAAGGTATTTATGAGAATCATTTGTCCAATAAGTAAAAATTTCAGAATGCTTCTGAAATTATATATATTCTTTTTTTTTCCCTTGAGAGTCAGGACAGGACTAGAGAACCACAAAGAAAAGACTTTAATTCCTCAGAGTTTGGGAGGTGGTTAGTTCCAGGAGTTGGGGGGGAATGGAAAAGCAGCATGGGATTTGTAAGATAAAGGACATTTTTTGGAGCAAAGTTTTAAAATTTTGCTTCTTGAAGGGTTTGGCTTAAAGGAATAGAGAGAGAGATTCATGTTTGGGGAAATCGCAGAGATTTTTTTTTTTTCTTAAACTGGGTAATATGGCTTCTATAATTATATATGTGAAATCTGATTTGCTTTATATATTATCTATCCCATGACTTTCACATCTGGGAAGGGCACCTGGGTGGCTCAGTCGGTTAAACATCTGACTTCAGCTCAGGTCATGATCTTGCAGTTTGTGGGTTTGAGCCCCACATTGGGCTCTGTGCTAACAGCTCAGAGCCTGGAACCTGCTTCGGATTCTGTCTCCCTCTCTCTCCGCCTCTCCCCAGCTCACGCTCTGTCTCTCTCTCTTTCTCAAAAATAAGTAAACACCAAGAAAAAAAAAAAAGAACTTTGACATCTGGAAGTGTACTCCAAATAGGCATTCCTCCCTCTCGTCCCCTACAAATAAAATGTCTGGCTGGTTATGGGTGTTGATTATCCACTGTCAACTAAAGGTACAGAAAGATAAAAGGACAGGGATTTCTTTTTGGAAAAGGAGTTATGTAGTTTCCCTTGTTTCCCACAGGTAGCCATGTTGATGAATGGAATTGGCGTTAGGATGAAGTTGACCCATAAGGTAACTAAATGGTAAGACTAAAAGAAGCTTAACTCTTGTTGGCATCATGAAGCCACTGATATACTCTATGCTGGACTTCCAGTTTTATGATAGGTTATATTTCTTTTTTTGTTAGGTCATTTTGAGTTGGAATTTCTTTTTTTATATATATATTAAAGTTTATTTATTTATTTATTTATTTAGAGAGAGAGAGAGAGAGCGTGTGCACTCACGTGTGCACAAGTGGGAGAAGAGCAGAGAGAGAGAGAGGGAGAAAGAGAATTCCCAGCAGGCTCCACACTGTCAGCACAGAGCCTGACTCAGAGCTTGAACTCATGAACCAAAAGATCATGACCTGAGCCAAAACCAAGAGTTAGATGCTTAACTGATTGAGCCATCCAGGTGCCCCTGGAATTTCTGTTACTTCCAGCCAAAATCATACTGATACATACCATTTTGATATATGTACCAAGTTCTCCTCCAGGCACTGAGGCTATGCTGCTGAATGTGAGCTAGACAAGGGCTAATTAGGAAGACAAACAAAGAAACCAGATGATTTTAGAATAATCTATGATGATTGTTAGACCCCAAAATTCTGACTATCCCGTCCATGCTACCCTGATTGAATGATTTACATTTAGGGAAGGGGATAGATTCTAGGGGAGCAATACAAGCCCATAGCAAGAGTTAAGTTTTCTAAAGGTGAAGGGAGATACATATATATGGTGAAAACTGGGGAGATGTCAGTGATAGGGGGAAGTTATGGCAGGGGAGACAAGAGGGAGATGAAGGGGTGTTTCCACTACAAAATTCCTTTGAAGGACATTCAGAAGGAATATCTAAGAATGTGGATGAAAGTCAGGAGAATACAGAATCAAGCCAAGAAAAGAGTAATTAAAGGAGTCAATAGTCAACTGTGTCAAAAGCATCTAACAGATCAAGAAGGATGCAACTGTAAATTGTCTATTAGATTTGATAACAAGGATGTCATTGAGAACCACAACAAAAGTAGTTCCTGTATAGAGAGAGGGGTGAGAATCAGAAGGGAGTGAGCTGAACAGGGAATTGGAGTAAAGAAGTGGAATCAGGGGTTTGTTTTTTTCTTCCAGAAGCTTACCTGGGAAAGGGAACAGAGATATGGAAGGGAGGTTGTGTACATTTGGTGGTGAAACTTGAAAGTTCCTTAGGAAATTCTGTTTGGACCTGTTAATGAAGACTTTCTAATGTAGAAGAATGATTGAATTCCTTTAAGCCTGATTATGGACCCCTATCATACAATCGGTATTTGGAAAGGCAAGCCTGTTGTTACAGATCCACTCTGCAATTCACACACTGAACAATGGGAATTAAACAGACTGGCCAGGATGTCCCAATAGTATACTCAATTTGTTGAGTTTGACTGTGAAAGTCATGGCTTTTCATTCATTGTGTAAGATTGCTGTTTCAAGTACCTTTCTCAGCCAGATATGCTTACTCCACAGTTGTAAATCAAGCTCAGAGCTTATTCAGGAAAAATGTAAATGTTTGTTTTTAATTGATAACGTTTTATATATAGGTGATGGGGTAATCACACTGGTCCTCTCTAAACCCTTGGGTCTATTTCCTTTTAGTCTTCTTGCTATTTCTGTATATTAGTACCTCCGATGTACTTCATTAGGCCTGGGAGCCACTAGGAGCAGTTATGAAATGTCAGGTTTAGGCCCCTCTCCAAGAGCTGAATATATTTGAAAAGGTAACACATACAGAAGTGAGCATCATTCAGCAAGGGCTGCATTGTGCAAGTCCAGAAACAAATGCTGTCTTTGTTTAAAATTCTGGTAGCTTCTTTATTATGGAATTTCTGCACTAATTTTGATTTTTAAAAAATCCATTAAAATATTATATATCTTGATTACTGAGGTTTTTAGTGCCCTTAAATTTTGCACCTAAAGCAGTGCCTTCCTCACCTCACCCTGGTCCTGACCTGTGTAACACATTGGCTGAGAGACTGGCTTTGACCTCAGACAGATGTTGGTTTGAACCCGTTCTCCCATTTATTGAAAGGGTGACTTAAGCAAGTTACCTGACCTCTGTAAGTTCAACAACCTCACTTGTAAAGTGGAGATCATTAGACAAAGTGAGTTAATACAGGTAAAGTGCTTGGCTTAGCGATAACAAATATTCAATAAATCGAACAGTATTCCAAAACAAAAATGAATAACCTAGATAATTACCATATAATAACCCTGTCAAATACCTATATACACATGAGCTTAAATTTTCTAGTAGTCACTTTTGCAAAGGAGAAAAGCAAAAAGTAAAAATAGTTTTAATAATTGATGTAACCCAGTATATACAAAATGCTAATATTTCAGCATGACATCAATATAAAAATTATTAATAGGATATTTTACATTATTTTTTTATACCATGTCTGGGAAAATGAGTATGTATTTTGTAATTACAGGGCACCTCAATTTGGACAAGGCACATTTCAAGTGCTCAGTGGTCACCTTGCTGGTGACTGCCATACTGGATGGCACAAATACAGACATTCTCAAAAGACCATTGGAAGCAAGAGCCATTGGGACAGGAATGTGGAAAAAAATAAGGCATTTCTAAACTTTTTTTTAATAGGGCAACTTGAGCAAGAACACAACTTCCAAGTTCAAGGCAATTTTTACTACCCTTTGAGTAACTCTCATGAGGTCTTTGAAATATGAAAGACTGTGAACATTTGGGAACACAATTAGAAAAAAATAACCATTAGGAAGAGTACATTACTTCCTTTTTAATTTCTACCAGTTTATCAAACACTATTTGCTTCTTCTCTTATTCTGCTGGGTTCTAAGAACATTTTAGTATTACTTATAAGCACAGTGGCCACGGATTTAAAATACTTTGAGTTTTAAATCAGTCTGTCCTTAGTGCCAAAAATTGATGAGCATTTGAAAACATAACACTCTGACACTTTACAGGTATTTTGAGGACTCGAAAAATTCAGACTTAAAGGAAAGAAAAAACTAAAAGTTGGTAAGGAATGATCATTTTAAAGACAGTCTTATTTAGGGGCGCCTGGGTGTCTCAGTGGATCTCACAGTTTATGAGTCTGAGCCCTGCATGGAGATCTCTGCTGTCAGCCCAGAGCCCACTTCAGATCCTCTGTCCCTGCTGTCTCTGCCCACCCCTTGCTCGTTCTCTTTCTCTCTTTTTCTCAAAAATAAATAAATAACTTAAAAGAAAATAAAGAAAGTCTTATTTAGGGCTAAATACCTAAAAAGAAACAATGAGCCAGTGGTAGTATGCTTTTATTTAAAGGAGAGAGTCTATGTTTAATTCACTTAACTCACTTGTGTTAAGAAAAAAGAAAATATTTCCCAAAGAACATGTGCAATACTCTTAGATATGGTGTATGATCTGAAACATTTTTATAAGATGTTAACTTCAAGTATATTTGCTCCCAGGCCTCCCTCAGCCCTCCCAATGGCATATTTACCTACTTCACCATTTATGGCACCTCAGGTTAGCAGTGAATGCAGAAGAGCCAGATTTATCAGGAACAAGTTATTTTCCTAGCATAAAAAAATGCTGCTTTTTTCTGTGCTGATAGTTTATGTATGGCATTTGACATTTCACGTCAAGACATAATTTTGGAGTGCATGAATTGACTCTTCTTGTGCATGGTAGGGATGAAATTTCTTTAACTAAAAAGTGTTTCCCCATGACCTATATATTTTTAAGGTAAATGCTGAGTCATTCATGATACATTGGAAAAGTCTTTTTTCCTCCAGCTCCACCCTCCTGGGTTGGAAATAAACGTGCCAAATCTCATGTAGAAATCGTTTTCTGGAGGTTTTCCAGGTCTGAGAGTATGGGAAAGGAGGCCATTTAAATTACAGCAGCCTACTGCTCCATTGCTGTGCTGAGACCAGCAGTTTCAGCCACACCTGAGGGCTCTTTAGAAAAACAGAATCTCAAGCTCCATTCAGAACTATCAGATTAGAACCTGCCTAGTAGTAAGATCCCCTAGATGATTCTCTTGCAAATTGATGTTTATTTAAGAAGCACCTATCTATAGGTTGCAATAGTCTCCATAGTTATGTTTAAATAATCTTTGTTCAAAGATCATAAGAAAATGTTTCATTACTGTTACCATTCTTCAAATTAAAATAAAAAGGTTTCATATTTAACCATTTAACTAACTTTAAGAATTCCCTTAAAATTCTGTATAATAATATCATGCTGCTATTTAAAAGTGACTTGACTATTACTTTAAGAAATGTATTTTCATGTGACCTGTAAGTATCATTGTAATCTACAGGTTTCACAATGTGGAAAGCCGTTCTTAGTACTATGCCTTTGTGGATAAGACCTGGGCGTGGGTATTTTATCAAGCTCTCTTGGGGAAGCTGATATGCAGCCAGGGCTGAGAGCCCCTGCTCTGTCTCCAGGATATCTGATCCAAGGCTTCAAGGTCTTGGGGGGATTCAGAACATTGTGACCAGTATCTCTCTCTCTTTCTCTACCCACCCCTTCTTTCTCTTTAACATAATTTTGGCTCTGGTTCACTTAATATGTGTAGTAGTCCCCCCAGTGGACTGATACAAGTGGGGGTTTCTTTCCTGCCTTTCCTTGTTCTCTCTGGTTTCAAGGTCTCAGTCATAACCCTGAACAAACATTCTATAGTTCTTCTGCCCCAACTTTACTCATTAATCATTTCCTTTTACACTTCTGGTCTCTTTCCAGCTTTCCAGAGTCTTTCTGGAATCCAGGAGACTGAAAATAGCATCCCAGATGTGTCTACCTCCGTTTTCCTCCCTCCCTTCTCTATGATAGTCTTCAGAGACAGCCCGAAATAGCACTGTCCTTTTCTTGCTGGGACTTCCAACATTCTCAGGCAGTTTTTCATTTTTTAAATGAAAAAAAGACCTGAAATAGCTAAATTAGATATCTAATAATTCAGATCACTGATTGATTTTCTACAAAGCTGTCAGTTATATTTAAAAACTAGAGACTCTATTGGAAAAGTAGCTGAGCTCAGAATTCAGTAAGTTTCAGCCTGCTCTGCTCTCTGCTGGCTCAATGGCTGTGAGAAGCATCTTAGGGCTGGTTTCTGTGCTTGGGCATGGAGCCAATGATACCCTATCCTGTTATGTTTATTCTAAAAGCATTTAAAAATGATTTTTGGATGAGTAGTATTAAGATTCCAAAGAATGGTGACTATAACCCAACTAACTTAATTCTATAAAACAAATTAAAAAAAAATTATTGTCTTAAAAACAATCCGACCGGGGCACCTGGGTGGCTTGGTCGGTTAAGCGTCCGACTTCGGCTCAGGTCATGATCTCACGGTCCGTGGGTTCGAGCCCTGCGTCGGGCTCTGTGCTGACAGCTCGGAGCCTGGAGCCTGTTTCAGATTCTGTGTCTCCCTCTCTCTCTGCTCCTCCCCTGTTCATGCTCTGTCTCTCTCTGTCTCAAAAATAAATAAACGTTAAAAAAAAAAATTAAAAAAAAACAACAAAAACAATCCGACCCAATTATCTGTTCACATAATTTGGAAAATGCACATATTTCACAACTACTGAACCAATGTGGATTTGAGAAAATAGCTGTTAGAATGACTTATATATTGTATATTTCTAACTGCTTGATTTGGGGACTGTTTTGATAAGGCCTTAGTTAGTAAAGATACTTCTTAAAAAAGAAACAAAAACTTTTTTCCCATTTGTTATCATATGTCTCGATGTTCTGGAGTGCTGGATTCTGTTTTCTCTTTCAGGAAATCACTTCGAATATTTTTGTCCTCTGGCCCAAGCTTCCCCCCACTTTGGGTTCTGGGCTGAAAGATCTCTGCAGCCTATAATCTATTTTTCCACTTGATCAGTCTACCAGTTTGGTCTTTAATAATTCATATCTACATTGAAGCCTAAGACAGAAAGGCATGTCAAGTGGACACAATGAGAAAACCAATTTAAAGATGGGAAAGACCATCAAATGATTGCCTTGGGTTTTGAGTTCACTGTGAAGAGAATTAAAGTACCCTATGTCTTAAATTCATACAATTCTTCTACCAATATCTTGGCCAGCTAAAAGACCCCAAATCAAGTAGGGTGGTATAATTTGCCAGGAAATGTACTTTTCAGGAAAGTGCTTTAAAGATAAAGATTAAAAGTACTTATGAGATCTTTAAAGGGCATGCTTAAAAGTTACACTTTTACTAGAAAACTATATAAATAAAAATAAAATCATCAAATCATTTAAAGTGCAAATTATCAAGATTTAAAATTTTTTAAAAATTGATGTAGGAGGGGCGCCTGGGTGGCTTGGTCGGTTGAGCGTCCGACTTCGGCTCAGGTCATGATCTCACGGTCTGTGGGTTCGAGCCCCGCGTCGGGCTTTGTGCTGACAGCTCAGAGCCTGGAGCCTGTTTCGGATTCTGTGTCTCCCTCTCTCTCTGCCCCTCCCCTGTTCATGCTCTGTCTCTCTCTGTCTCCAAAATAAATAAACGTTAAAAAAAAAAATTTAAAAAAAAATTGATGTAGGAGTTTATAAATGGGACAGTAATCTAAATTGTTTTTGAAATAAAATGGTCTTATGTAAATGCATAAATAACAACTTAAAAAATTCTAAGAATTATCAAATAGGCTGTGTAGAATTTATGAAAGCATTTCTAAAAGAGAAACATTCCAGAACACACACACACACACACACACACACACACACACACATTTTAATATATTGTTAATTCATCAATATGTAGTTTGCCTTCTCTATGGCTTAGCAAAGGCCAAGTTGAAATCCTGAGCTTCCTTCCTCATTGTCAACCATATTGAATCTACATCCAGCTATCTTTTCTATTTCACCCAGCTGAAATGTGCCCATAACTCACTTTAATACCAGCCAGGACAAGTCTGCTGATGAAAAACAAACAAACAAACAATCCAGCCAACTTGACCCTTAACATGTAACCCTGATTTCCCTAGACCAAAGCAATCACAGGGAAAAATCAAGGGTTTCAGGAACAACCAGTGGGATTAGCTCCAGTTTCAGTGACATTTGTTATTTTGACTCTAGATCTCCCTGCACATGGATGACCCAATATAAGTGCTATGTGGTGGCTGGTAGGCCAGAGTGGGACTGACCAGAGAGAGAAGTTCCCTATGCTGCTACTGCTTCCCCTGTGGGCCTGTTCACACTGCTTCCCCACCCAGAAGCTGCCCTGAGGTACTGCCCCTCCCTGCCACTAATCCACCTTGGCTACAGCCAGGCCAGAACTGCTCTTTATTTGTTCCACTGGAAGGCTGGGTGTTTTCAACCCAAAAGAAAATGAAATTTCATTGTTTCATATTCAGTCTTAGATAGTGTGATCTGTAAGTAATGATAGTTCTTTGGTCTCTTTCAGGAGTATTTTGTGTTTTCCTAGCTCCCTTTAGTCCTGTAGTTTTATAACCTGCTAGTATGTGGAAATACTTAGGGAGCTTTTAAAAATCTATTTAGACACAGGCTTGAAATTTTAATTTAATTGGTCTAAGGTAAGGCCCAGACTCAGTGTCTTTGAAAAGCTCCCAAGGGGTTTTAACACAGAGCTAGAGCTTAGCTTGGAAAGTAGCCCCTTGAGCATTTCTGGGAGTTCATGGAAGATGTCATCAGTGTGGTTAGGATTAACTGGTCAGTCACCAGGGAGCTCTGTCCTTCCTTCCTTCCCCCAATGCTTGGCATTGCTACATCCCTGCTCTCTCCCACTAGATACGTCTCTTTCTGCCCTGTCACCAATACCACTTCTAGAGGCCTGAACCACTGGAGAGTTGACTAGGTGCCACTTTTAGGATTAGGGCCAGTGGGCCTCAAAACTAATAATAATAAACACTTAACGATCCTATTCCTATGTGCCAGAACTGTTCTAGACACTTTATATATATTACATCATTTAATCCTCACAACAACCCCATAAAATAGACACTGTTATTATCCCAATTTATACATGAGGAGACTGAAACACAGAAAGGTTATGTAATATGGCTGGCAAAATCCTAAAGAGGAAGCCCCCAAATTCCATTCCCTTGTTATTCAAACACTAATACAGACTACTGTTGATGGGATTCTGTAGATGTACTTAAAGTTCCAAGTCAGTTTCCCTTAAGGTTCAGAGATTAACCCAGTTAAGTCTGATCCAGAAAGAAGAGTTTTCTCCAGCTGGAAGCAGATGGGGAAGTCAGAGTGATTTTAAGCATGAGAGAGACTCAACATGCTATTGCTGGCTTTGAATGTGGAGGAAGGTATGTGACAAAGAATGCAGATGGGCTCCAAGGAAAGATAGTGGCTGGAGGCTGACAGTAAAAAAATGGTCATGAAAAACAGGGATGACCTTGGAAGTGAATTCTTCCCCAGATCCTCCATATCAGGTAGACCCCAACCTACCTCACAGCTTGACCTCAGTGCTATGAGACCCCAAAGAGCAGAGAATTCAATCACATCCTCTTGGATGTCTGACCCACAGAATTATGAACTAATAAATGGGTGTTGTGTTAAGGCTCTAAAGTATGGTAATTTGTTACAGAGCTGTAGAAAACTAATACTGATAAAGTTGCCCAAGGTAAGTCAGACAGTAAGCAGTAAAATGAAGATTTAACCCTAAGTAATATGGGTCAACAGCTCTTTCAGATTACTTCAATTCCCACACCCAATGGATCAAGGCTGCACTAAATGATACATAACCATACTGGGCTCTCCCACTGACGACCTCCTCACAAGGGTTTAGTAATGAGGCCAAATGTGTTTAACTCCCTTCTGAAGATGTCTCCCAGCTGGCTGCTTAATCCCTTTGGCGAAACCTTTTGGTAGATTTGCATCATGTTCCCCAGAATTAACTCCACTTGGGCTTAGGTTGAGGTATGATCTCCTGTGTACACAAATTTATAGTTCTGTTTGCTGGGAATGTACAATAATGCCTAGGAAGTCCAGGGCTATTTATGACAGGACCCATTAATTTACATACTTAGCCTGCATTTTGAAACCTGATGTGATATTCAGATATAGGATGTATTTCTTTGGATTCCCTCCTACTTCAGTATGCATGAATCATTGGTATATTTACATTTATTCATTTCTTTCTCATTCAAACAAATAGTGAGTATTCACTGACTAGTATGTAATAGCTTTTCTTTCAATAGCTTTGAAAGTTTTTATTTACTGAATGACAACTATGTGCCAGAGAGGATGCTAACTGCTTTGTAAATAATGTCTCATTTAAACCTCTATATACAGGTATCATTATTTTCATATTACTAATAGGCAATTGAGGTACAGGATTATGAAGAAAGAATCTGTCTAAGGCACACAGCTTACAAGCAGTGGAGCTAGGTTTCAAATGGACTCTCACTTCAAAGCCTCTCATTTAAAATAAAAAGGCTGCTACTTATCTTCTGAGCACCCCTGAAAGTTTAGAACTACCCCATGGCACAGGGCTTCAGTATGGTTCAAATGAATGACCGAAAGACACTCACAAAGTCGGTCTTCAGGCAACTTCTACATTAGCCTGCTGTGTTATCACATACCTGCACATCTGGTAATATCATCAATATAAAAACCATTTCACTTATGGATGCTGGCTCAGGTGGGGTCTTGCAGATTTAAAGATAATTAAGTAAAAAACCCAAGGCAAAAACCATCTTTCTGTGGATTCATCCTTAACCATACTCGGTTAGTTTATTTAGAACAAATAAATCACACCAATTCTGAGGTGCCTTCTATACCTTTCTTGTGCTTTCTAAAAAATAAAATGCTTATCATGTGCATATGTAAGAATTTGTTGATAGTATCAAACAACAAACCCTACATCAATAAAATATTTCTGGATGTTACCCTAAGTCAGTCAGTAATGCTGACTCTTTTGATGTTCATGAATCTGCCAATTAAGCAATCCTCAGATTAAAATCTAGTTTATTCTTTCCTTTGTGAGAAAAAACTTGGTTAATAAAATGATCACATTTTTCTATTCTAACATATTCTAAAGTAAGGTTTATGAATTTTTAATACAGAAATGAAGCAGAAAGGAGTAGCTAGAAGAAGGACATTATGTTATGTTTGTGCCATGTCATGTTTGAAAATTAGGAGACCTCTGGGGCACCTGGGTGGCTCAGTCGGTTAGGCATCTGACTTAGGCTCAGGTCATGATCTCACAGTTCGTGGGTTCAAGCCCTGCGTTGGGCTCTGTGTTGACAGCTCGGAGCCTGGAGTCTTCTTCAGATTCTGTGTCTCCCTCTCTCTCTGTCCCTCCCTTGCTCACACTTTGTCTCTCTCTGTCAAAAATAAATAAACATTAAAAAACAATTAAAAAAAATTAGAAGACCTCAAATTTTACCCTCCTCATGTCACCTCCCAACTATGCTTAGTTGGCTGTCTGAGTCCCATTTTTTACATATGAAAAAAAAAAATGCTTAAAGCATTATATGAATTTATGATTGTTATTATCATTATAATTATTAAAACTGAGAACTGACAGTGGGTAGATATCCTAGACTCTGGAAGTCCTAAATCCTCTGTAAGGGGCTTTTCTGACCTGGCTTCAATTTCCCAGGTAACTCCCTTTTTGTTTTGCCACTAGAACACTTTCCAGGCAATAGAACAGTAAGATGATGATCCTATTATTGCGGAAATAATTGGTGTGGTGGTATCCAGCACTACAGTTGGCTGTGATTATCTGCCCACCAAGAGACTTTGGATTTGAGCAAGTTGCAAAGTACAAATGTGAGCTTCACATAGACTCACTCAGGATATGCCCCAGTACTCATTATACAAAAGTGTTTGATAAAGTGATTAATGAAGTAATAAATGAAGGACTGACTTTTTATCCTCAAATGGAGCCCAATGATTAGGCTAAGAAAGAGAATCAGAAATATTTCCTCTTTTATTTTCTTTAGGAGATTATTAGTCAGAATTTTTGTCTCCAGGAAACCAGGCCTCTAGTATAACATTTCTTTCTTTTTTTTTAAAGATAAAATTTTTAATGTAAATGAGGAAACCAAATTACCAAGAAGATACAAAAATCATGAAATCATACCTACTTAATAATATAATCTTAAAATACACAAAGCATCTTAAAATTGGTGGATTTACATGAGGAAACAGACAAATCTACAATCATAGTAGAAGATTTTTTTTTTTAATTTTTTTTTTAAACGTTTTTATTTATTTTTGAGACAGAGAGAGACAGAGCATGAACGGGGGAGGGTCACAGAGAGAGGGAGACACAGAATCGGAAGCAGGCTCCAGGCTCTGAGCTGTCAGCACAGAGCCTGACGCGGGGCTCGAACTCACGGACTGTGAGATCATGACTTGAGCCGAAGTCAGACACTCAACCGACCAAGCCACCCAGGTGCCCCCATAGTAGGAGATTTTTAAAGCATATCTCTCAGAACCTGACAGATGAAGCAGACCAAGAGTTATAGAAAATTAAGGCTCCCTAAATTTGAACAAAACATTTAAAAAGGGCTAACTCAAGCACATAGCACATAGGCTCCTGCACCTGTCAAATAGACAACATACAATTTTTTTTTCAAGCACAAATGGAACATATTCACAACTAGACCACAAGGGAAGTATCAATAAATTTCAGTGAATCAGTATCATAATGACCATCGTGTCTGAAAACAATGCAATATTAGTGATTATTAGAAATCACCAATAAAAAGATGTCCAAACCACTTCCCCACGTATTTTGAAACTAAATGGCATACTTCTAAATCGTTCATAATTTAAAGATGACATTCAAGGGAAATTACAAAACATTTGAAACTAATAGTTTTGAAAACTCATCATATCAACTCTTTTGGAATGCAGCTAAAGAAGTACTTATAGAGAAAATCAAAGCCTTAAGTACATCTATTAGAAAACCAAAAAGACTGGGGGCACCTGGGTGACTCAGTCAGTCAAGCATCAGACTTCGGCTCAGGTCATGATCTCATGGCTCCTGGGTTCGAGCCCCATGTTGGGCTCTGCTCTGACAGTACAGAGCCTGCCTGGGATGCTCTATCCCTCTCTCTCTCTGCCCCTCCCCCACTTGCTGTCTCTCAAAATAAATTAGAAAGAAAGAGAGAAAGAAAGAAAGAAAGAAAGAAAGAAAGAAAGAAAGGAAGGAAGAAAGAAAGAAAAAGGAAGGAAGGAAGGAAGGAAGGAAGGAAGGAAGGAAGGAAGAAAGAAAGAAAACAAAAAGACTGTAAACTAATGAGCTCGGAGTTAAGCTCATAAAGCTAAGAAAAAAACAACAGTGATATTTGTCTTAAGGAGTGTTACACTTTTTATTTTTTTTAAGGAATGTTGCACACTCCTTATGGAATGACATATATATTTGTATATTTTCATCCATTGTGTAGCAAATACAAGTGTTAAATAATGTCAGATACCTCCCTTACCATGTAAGAATGTATATTTTACCAGTAAGTTATTTTCATTCATTCATTTATTCACAGATTTCACCAGGACATGAGTAAGGCTATTGATTTTCTCCTGAAGTCCAAGTACTCAGTAAATTTATCCATTTGATAAATAGTCACTGGGTTCCAGGTACCTTGGTAAGTCAAATATTTACTCTGGTGAAACCACCAATGATCAAAACATTTTCAGAACTTCCTTTTCATTTGTTTCCAGCCTGAAGTGTATTACTTTTATAACACTGCTCAGTCATGGAACCAGTGCACAAACTTTGTCTAATCCAATCCTTAGAAGAACAAGGAGTCATCATGTTATATGTGCAGAGAGCACATCTAACAGGAACTCAAGACATAACTCAGGGAATCATTATTAACTATGTCTGACAAACAAAGACATGGAGACTTAAAACCGTAAATGACTTTCACAAAGTCAACATCCTAGGTGTAAGAACCCCAACTCAACCTCTGACTCTCAATTCAGTTGTTTGAATTCAATATACAAGTATCTTCGATAGTAACATCTTAGTATTCTGAAAACACTCAAAATTCATTGAGAGCTAGGTTTTATAAATAAGGTGGGGAACCAAACTGGATAATAACAGGGGGTTTGTATTGAGATTGTTTTGTTTTTAATTAAGATTGAGGCCTGGGGGTGCCTGGGTGGCTCAGTCGGCTAAGCGTCCGACTTCAGCTCAGGTCATGATCTCACGGTCCGTGAGTTCGAGCCCCGCGTGGGGCTCTGTGCTCTCAGTTCAGAGCCTGGACCCTGCTTTGAATTCTGTGTCTCCCTCTCTCTCTGCCCATCCCCCACTCACACTCTGTTTCTCTCTATCAAAAAATGAAGAAACATTAAAAAAATTTTAAAAAAAGATTGAGGACTGGACTATCAGATAATGAGCCATATTTTCTTGGGGGAGCTTATGAAGTGGCTCTGTACATAATTCTGGGAATGTAGTTCTAAATTTTTGTTGAGCAGTGTCAGGCTAAGAAAAGCTCATGTGTTTTCTACAGAACTGTTTTTGGAGGCATGGAATATTTTTGCAGGATATACAGGGGATCACAATTAGTTCCAGGAATCTTGGTCTTCATATTTACTTGAGTATACATGGCATTAAGTGTATTTTTTATTTACCTTTAAAGCAGACTCTAGAGCATAGCACTTGAGGTCTAATGAACACACAAAGAGTAATAATTTATACCACAAATATATAAAAATAAATATATATATATACACTATATATTTGTGTATATATATATATATATATATTTGAATATATAAATAAGCAAACAACTCATAATTAAACAAATCTAGGCCCAATCAAGAACAAGGAATAAGAACTGCATCATATACCAAGAAAATCTGCCCAGGTTCCCTTTCTCAGGATTGTACCAAGAGCATAGGAATGAGGCAGTTTAGACTAGTGGCAGGTAATTCTGAATAAGAGCCTGTCTTCCTTCTTTGAAGACCTGAAAGTAAATGGCATAAGCAAGTTAAGCAGAAATCCTTGGTAGTGGTTTCTAGATAAGGACTGCAGCCCTCTGGCCTTTCTGTGATAAGGCCAAGGAGAGAATGTTACATAAACAAAAGCCAGGAGGGATTTGGGCTTAGACGTCTTTGTGGGCCGGCTGATCAAGCTGAACCATTTCACCCTCAGGGGTAAACACGTTCTGCAGAGTGTGGTTACAGAGTATAGGAAAACTCAAATTCATAGCCTTTTATTTCTAAACTTTAACTTTTATGTCTATGCTAAAATTTGACATATTCTCAAGGTTTCTACATCCCATAACTATCAAATAACAGCAAGTAATCTATGACTGGCCATTTTGCAGTAGAAAGGAAATAGTTTACAAAAATATTGAAAGTAATCTTTGACTCTCAGCAAGCTAGTGTTCATTTGTTTTTTCTCGGGTCTTGCACCAGGAAACTCCAAAGGTGAACTTTCACATTGCATTGAGGTTGTTAGAGGTCACACGGAGAGTCAGTTGAGTGCCCGAGAAATCACTGGGCCAGGTTTATCATCCATGACCTAAGAAACTCAGCAAAGGAAACAAGCATTTCTAAATATTGAGGCTGATATTGAAGGAAGTGGATGGATAACACAAACCTACATAAATATACAGTAATGGTTATCATCTGACAGAACAAAATCTGTAAAGCCATGACCATTGGAACAAAGCAGTTATTCAATGTTAGGTGAGAGATAGATAACCAAAGATCAAAGCATGCTTAATTAAGACCATTGTCCCAATCAGAACCACTCATAGTGCTTCCGCAACCATACCTGCCACACTCAATGCAAAAGAAGAGAGGATCACTAGGAAAATAGTACCTGGTTCCACACCAAAACCTCTGCCACTGCTACCAAACCCAAATACTTATCCTCCCCACAGAAAGAATTAATCCACCTTTCACTTATTCCTGATTTTACCAGTTATTACTCATAAAAAACCTCCTTTGTTAAACCAACCTGTCATCTCCAGACTGTTTGAACCCCAAACCCCATTACTTCCCGCCTCCCAAGCACTTTGGTTATGCTTTTCAAAATAATGATATGATTTTCCTTATCAACTTCCTCAATCTCCCTGCCTTACTTGAAACCTGGCTGTTCTCAGAGAAACCTACGCTTTCTACAACACTCTCAAAGAGAGACGTTCCTTCTGTTACCTTTCATGTAACTTAGGAGTGAAAACTGGGAACAGTGTCTTTCCTTCCCATACCACTTTCATATCTTTCTCCTTATCCCCATAGCAGCCCCCACTTCCACTCCTGGTTTTAAAAAGAAAAAAAATGGTCAATTAATTTACAACAAAGGAGACAAGAATATACAATGGAAGAAAGACAGTCTCTTCAACAAAGTGTGCTGGGAAAACTAGATAGTCACATTCTGTGAAAGTGGACCCCTACCTTATACCATACACAAAAATCAACTCAAACTGGATTAACAACTGGAACATAAGACCTGAAGCCATAAAACTTTTAGAAGACAACATAGGCAGTAAGCAGCTTGACATCAGTCTTGGTAATGATTTTTGGATTTGACACCAAAAGCAAAATGAACAAGTGGGACTATATCAAACTAAAAAGCTTCTGCTCACCAAAGGAAACCATCAACAAAATGAAAAGGCAACCTACAGAATAGGAGAGAAATATTTGCAAATCATACATCTGATAGGGGATTAATATCCAAAATATTTTAAAAATCATACAACTCAAAGAAAAACAAAAACAAAAACAAACAATTCCATTAAAAAAAGGGCAGAGGAACTGAATAGACATTTTTTCCAAAAATGACATCTAAATGACCAACAGGTATATGAAAAGGTACTCGGTGTCACTAATGTCAGGGGAATGCAAATCAAAACCACAAAGGGATATCACCATATACCTGTGAAAATGGCTATTATCAGAAAGAAAAGAGCTAGCAGGTGCTGATGAGGATGTGGAGAAAGGGAACCTTGTATACTGTTGGTAGGATTGTAAATTGATGCAACCACTATGAAAAACACTATGGAGCTTCCTCAAAAAAAATTAAAAATAGAACTATCATTTGATCCAGTAATCCCACTTCTGGGTATACATCCAAAGGAAACAAACAAAAAAAGATATCTGAACCCCTTTGTTTACTGAAGCATTATTTACAATAGCCAAGACATGGAAGTAACCTAAGTGTCCATTGACGAATGAATGGATATAGAAAATGTGATATATATATATATATATATATATATATACACATATATATAATAAGACATGAAATATTATTCAGCCATAAAAAAAGAAGGAAATCTTATAATTTTTTACAACATGGATGGACATTGAGGGTATTCTGCTAAATGGAGTAAGTCAGAGAAAGGCAAATATGTGGGATATATCTCACTTATATGTGGGATATAGAAAACCAAACTCATAAATATAGAGAATGGATTGGTGTTTCCCAGAGGAAGGAGATGGACAGTAGGGGAAATGGGCGAAGGTTATCAAAAGGTATAAATCTCCAGTTATAAAATAAATCCTGGGGGTATAATGTACAGCATTGTGACTATAGGTAACAATACTGAACTGTATATTTGAAAGTTGCTAAGAGAGGAGATCTTAAAGGTTCTCTTCAGAAGATAAAATAGTTTGTAACTATGTGAAGTAATTGACATTAACCAAACTTACTGATATATGCAATTTATGTATACATCAAATCATTATGTTGTACACCTCAGACTAACACACTATTGTATGTCAGTTATGTCTCAATAAAACTGAAAAAAACAAAACAAAACAAAACACGTCTCCTTGAAGCTTCTATCACTGAGTTAAACCACCTTTTCTCTTCACTGCGGCCAGCCAGTGACTGCCCAGTCATAGCCCCTTCATTTATTGAGGACTCCATTTCTAAGACTCTGTGTCTTTCTTTCCACCCCAACATCAGCCATCATCCTAGGAGACTTTAACTTTCATATAGATATTCGTATTCATTTCTCCCACAGTCATCTCCTACCATGGTCGCACCTTGGACCTTGTCTTCAAGGTGAAATGGTACAACCTCCAAAATCACTCATTGAAAATCACCTTTCTCTTAACCTTCTAGCTAACTTGCTCATTCAAACATTCATTCCTGCAATTGTTCCTTCACCTTACTGGGTTCACTAATGCCTTGATCACCCCCTGTTTCCAAGGAAGCTTCTTTTTTATCTAGTCATTAATCCCCTTTGGTTTTCAATCCTTTATTTCACTGGTCCAGATTCCACAATACATCCATACAATCACTCTCTTGCAAATACTCTCCTCTCTTCTACTGCATCTACCATATCTCATATCACTCTTGTCAGTCTCTCCAGGTAATGTTACCCATTCTTGTGGCTTTAAATACCACCTCTGTGCTGACAACCCCTAAATTTATATCTCCGCCTCCACACTCTCTTCTGCATTCATGTGAACACACACACACACTTAATTGTCTGCTTGACATCTCCCATTGGATACCTTACAAGCACCTCAAAGATATTATTGTCAAAATTGATTTTTCAATCCTCCTGGGTTTAGTAATTCAGTGATCTAAGTAAATGTCACCTCATTTTGCATTCACTCTCAACACCCAGTCAACCAACAAAAGTCCTGTCAGTTCTATTCTTTCTAAGTTTTCTCACCTTTCCTCATCTTTCTTCCTCATCTTTCTTCCTCTGCCTTTGGCCATCTCGTTCAAGTCTATATTCAAGACTATAGCAATAGCTTCCCCATTGCTCTGACACAGCCTCTCTTTATACTACTTCCAAGTTCATGCTCCAAATAGTAGTAACCTCTTTAAAAAATGCTGATCATGTCCACATTCTTTAGAACCCTTCAATGACTTCCCTTTGTTCTTAGCATAATGTTAAAAATCCCTAACACGACCCTCAATACCAGACATCATCTGACCCTGCTGTGCCTCCAGGCTTATCCTGCACCACTGGCTCAGACCTGCTGGCCTCCTATCTGTTCTTAAATGTGCAGAGCACCAGTCTCTTTCCATGTTATATTTTGCCATTTCTTCTTACTGCTGCTCTTTGCTTGGTTAATGCCTGCCTGTCTTTAAAGTCTCAGCCTAAACATTCTTTAGGAAAATATTCTCTGTCCTACAGAACTATTTTTCTTTGTTAGATGTGCAACTAAGTAAAATACTATGAAATTATAAATAAAATGAAATAACTGTAACTACATAAAAATGCATATTTCGTAATTATGTGTTTAGTGTGTGTTCCCCATGCTAGACAAAAGTCCATAACCTAAAGATTGCCTTGGTCTTCTTTGTGACTCTGTCTCTGGTAGAATGAACAACCATCCAGGTTTGCCCGGAACTGAGGAAGCTTCTAAGATGTGAGGCTTTTAGTTTTAAAATGAAGAAAATCCTGAGCAAACTGCGAGAACTGGTTACTTCAGGAATCTCCAGTGCCTAGAACAATCCTCAGTACATACTTGTAAAATGGACATGGCCCTTTCTATTGAAATCTTTGAAGCCTGTCCTGATCATTTCCGTGCTATCTCTGCTTTTCAATTCAATTCCACTGTTATGTTTTCCCTTCCCTGGGTTCCTGTGATACTTGGTAAGGAATTTCCAAGTATTACCAAGTATTATAGAAACCCAGGGGAGGGAAAACCTAACAGGGGAGTTGAATTGAAAGGTAGAGATAGCATGGAAATGATCAGGACAGACTTCAAAGATTTCAATAGAAAGGGATATATATATATATATATGTATGTGTGTGTGTATATATATATATATATACACACACACA